>NC_053391.1:402932180-403137015 GCF_905171765.1 Bufo bufo
AAGGCATATATTTCCGATATGACATAAAAGTTTTAGTTGGTAATACCCCTTTATTTAGAATCTTATAGTTTTATTGTGTCCCTGGGATTGATTCAATCTGACAATGTGGCCCTTGAACCAGAAGAAGTTGTGCAGTCCTGTGCTTGATGGTACTATGCACAGCTCTTTTTTTTTTTTTTTTTTTAAGTCTCATCTCATAAGAAACCTTACTTGTCCTCTTCATTGTCCATCTTTACAATATATATATATTTTTTTATCAAATGCAACTGAAAATTAAAACAAAGGCTTTAAAGGGAGCCTGCCAACATTATGTTCATGTCACGCTATATGTGCTAAATACTTAAAGTAAACTTGTCATGTTGTACATGCATTCCTATCTGTGGACAGCTGAGAATTGAAACTTTTGCTATTTCTGGGCTTATGAGTCCAGTAAGAAGTCCACCTGAATAATTGAGAGGTTTCCCTGCTTTATTGGGTAGTCAGTGGGGCCACCCACTGAAATTCCAAACCAAATCCAGGATAAAGAGACATTTTAATGAACAAAACTATACCAGGTCTTTTACTACAAAACTGTATATCAGTCTGCTCGGCTTTTCCTGCTCTATACTATGCTGCTCACAGATATGACTCCTAAAAAACCCTGTATAGTCTGATTCTGCACTCATGCTCTTCTCCATCTGCTCCCATACATTTAGTAGATTAGCAAGAATCAGGGAATAGAAGAAATGGGTATAACTGCAGGATCAGATTACACCAGATTTGTTTTGTCACGGTTTGCCGCTGTTGCCTCTGTGCAGCAGCAGCGTCTAGCTTCCTGGGGAAACAGGGCTGCAAGGTGGCCTCTCCTGATTTTGGAGCCCCAGACCAACAAGTCGGTGCACCAAGGCTCCCAGGCATCAGGGCGTGCAGTGAGCAGCTCCACCCGGCATGAAGGCACACCTGCGTGAGCTGCTTTCTCTCAGTATAAAAGTCCAGCACCTGCATTTGCAGGTGCGGGTAAATTTCTTGTCCTCTGGCTTCCCCTACTGGTCCCTTGCATTTATTGAAAACTTATTTGGCTTTGTTATTGACTGTTTTTAGCTACTGGTGTTCTTGTATTGTATTGATCTCTTGGTTCTGAAATATTGTGCCTCTTAACCTATCAATACACCCCTTCTTATAGCACCATACCCTACAGTATACCAAGACCAAAATTACCAATAATAGCACAATATAAAGGCCAAATAATACCATTCCACCCTGACTATACCCATCTGGGTCCCAGTCATTAATAATCCTAGTTAGGCCCACACTCAGTGACTTACATGTGATGTCTCCTCTGAACGGTGTCATTATCTTTCTTTTTTTTCTTAATCCTGCACAGATCACTATGATGATGTCTCCTGACCACAATTTGTTCATGGATAATTTGACACACAGAACACACCTATTTAGTAATAATGCCTCCTTTTATGCTCCCAATCAGTAATCATACCCATTTATGCCCTAGCCCCACTCAGTAGTGATTTCCAGTTAGGCTATAGTAATTATAATGCCCCCTTCTACTGCCCCCAAGGTTATCCTTTTGTGGCCCAGTAGTCATAAAGCATGCTATAGTGCTCTCAGTAGATATAATGCCCTCCTGTAGTGCCGTCTGTACATATAATTCCTTCCTATTGTGCCCTGTACATTCAATGTCTCCAGTAGTCCCTCAAGTTACAATATTAGTTAGTTCTGGGATGACCATTGTAAGTTGAAACCATTGTAACTTAAGTCCATAACTGTATAGAAAACCAGTAATTAGTACCAGAACACAAAAATGGCACCCCAAATTAAGAAAAAATTGTTTTAAGAAAAATAAGCAGCAATAACCAAAACAGATAAAGCAAGTCTATACATAAAACCAGACAGGAATACAGTAGATACTGGAAGTTGTAAATCACTTTCTATGGTGAGGGCAGGAGGTTCTTCAGGGTCTCGCATAGTACACAAATGTATCAGAAAAATAAAATGAAGCCGCAGATCTCCTGGTGTCCAAAGTAGTTGTCCTGTTACAGACAGGGGACAGTACCGAACATCTAGTACTATAGAGGAGATACTAGAATAACAACAAAAAGTGTTTTACCAGTGAAAAGGAGATGTTGATTGGTTGGATCTGAGTCTGAGGCATTGTATGTTGAGTCTAGTAAATAGAATAGATGGCGGCTCACCCTACACAACTAGTGGACCTAGGTGTTCTTGTGCCAGGACTGCCCCACAGTCCTTTGAAGGGATGTATCAGGTGAGTAAATGGAGTGGTACAGGCACTCTATCACCTGAAGCTGCGGAGAGGTGTTTCTATAAGTCGATGTTAATGTTGTAGAAATGTAATGTTTAAATACAGTATGCGCTGAGACAATATATAATATAAAATATATATTTATTTAGTTATTAGGACATCCAATTCACATGAATTCCTCAAAATAGGTTAATAAGTGGAAAAATATAAGGACGGTTAAAAAATGAATAAAAATTAAGATGAAAAGTAGTCAAAAAATGGTGAAAATAGTCTGATTATAGTTGAAGGGGTATATATAGTCCTGTAGGTATAGTTCATTCATATATACTATCCCAGTGGAGATCCCATGTAGGAGTATCAGCTGTGAGAAGGGGGGTGGGTTCCACTCTCTGGGTGTTTGCACTAGGTATATCCCCTGTGATACACTGTTCTTGTTTGGATCTTTTGTGGTTTGGGGGAGCCTTTAAGTGTGTAAAATAAGTATTTCACCTGGTTTTGTGGTATCAAACAATTTACTGTATTCACTGCGTCTCTTTTTCCCCCTGTGGGTTAACGTGCTGGGGCGGCGTTGTTTGTCCCGGCCTGAAGTGAGTCCTGTAGACTGCGACTTGCTTCCGGGTAGTGGATCACATGTCTGCCGGTGGGTCACGTGGCGTCCCACGTGACCGGAGTATCGCCGGAATTCAAAACTTCTTAGCGCGCTGTTGATGGATACCGCTTATCAGGGGCGGACTGAGAACCCTCAGAGCCCCCGGGCAAAATAAATCAAGGGCCCTCTTACAGGCCCCACCGATGTTCTGCTGCAAGCCGCACCCTTGTCCCGCCTCCATGTCCCGCCTCCAGCCACACCCTACACAATCTTTAATAAGATTTCAAAGTTAAAGTGACACAAAAGGCACCCAGGCCACTTCAGCTCATTGAACTGGTCTGGGTACAGTGTCCCTTTTGCAAATCGAACTGCAATGTTCTAGAGAAACTGCATTGTTTACGTTCCAGCAATAAGTCAGCCTCTCTTCGCTGGCAGCCACCTGAGGGCTTCCTGGATTAAAACAGACCTTTGGTCTGGTATCTGACGCTGGACGTCCTCACACCCTGCATGATGACTTCCAGGGTCAAATTTTTCCCCATAGGAAAGCATTGATTCAATGCTCTCATATGGGGTGATCTAATCTCAGCGTCCATTAGTGAGCCTCTGTTAGAAGCAGTGTGGGCATAACTACTGTGAAGGGGGCACATATCTGGGCATAACTACTGTGAAGGGGGCACATATCTGGGCATAACTACTGTGAAAGGGGGGGAGGCCCTTCACAGTAGTTATTAATCCCTTTCAGCAGTCTCCCCTTCAGTGAATGGGGGACTGCTGAAAGGGGTTAATAACTACTGTGAAGGGCATAGCCGTCTGGGCAACCCCACAGATCATCCCCCCACCCACCTTGTACTTGTTCCACTGATCCGCTACTTGCGGGCTACATGGGCATGAGTTCAGTCACTTCGGTGCGCAATCCCATCCTGAGGCGCGTGATCCCGCGAGACCCGTGACCTACAGCGGCAGGTCTTGCGGGATCACGCGCTGCAGGACGGGATTGGCCACAGAAGTGACTCAACTCATTCCCGCGCAGCCCACAAGTAGCGGAACAATTACAAGAGGGGTGGGGAATAGCCAAATAAAAAAATATTTTGAACAAAAAGGTGTTATGGGGGCTCTGTGGATGGCACTGTTGTGGGGGGATTTGTGGATGGCACTGTTATGGGGGGATCTGTGGATGGCACTGTTATGGGGGATCTGTGGATGACACACTGTTATGGGGGCTCTGTGGATGACACACTGTTATGGGGGCTCTGTGGATGGCACACTGTTGTGGGGGCTCTGTGGATGACACATATATAGCAGCATATACAGTGTCATCCACAGATCCCCCATAACAGTGTCCCTGTGAGTGAATGATCCCCAATACACTGCGCATGCGCGAAAAATACGACTTGGCGCAGGCGCAGTAGAGGTTAACAAAATGCAAACAAGAATAAAGGTTAACAAAATGCTAATATCTAGACCTCTTCAGCACCTCTGTGACGTTTAATTGACAGTATTATGTCTATATCGTGGAAAATAGTTTTAAGGAAATGAAATAAAGATTTAAAATTTTATATTAGTCAGAAGTTCAAGCTAGACGTAATGCAAAACTATCTCCCACGATATAGACATAATACTGTCAAGTAAACGGAACACCGGCATCTGGTGTTGTAATGGCAGCGGGGCCCGGTGCAGTCACTGTATTCTAATACACCGGGCCCCGCTAACTGTAATACTAATATTCCGATGTGAACAACTTGAAATCCTCTGCGATCCTCTCCCTCTCTGTACTCACAACCTCAGTAGCAGGTCGGGCGGCAGCGCAACTCACTGACGTCACGCGCCTGCTCCTCCCACTTTATGAATGAAGCAGGCGGAGCAGGCGCGTGACGTCAGTGAGTTGCGCTGCCGCCCGGCCTGCTACTGAGTTTTAGAGATGGGAAGTTCGGATCTTTTTCATGGATCGGATCTTCGGTTCACTTCCTGATCCAGCAGAAGCAAGTGAACCGAAGATCAATGCGCGTGCTCAGCTCATCGAATCTTGGGTTCACTTGCTGAGTCAGCTCTCAAGTGAACCGAAGGTCTGGAGGGACTCGCTCCTGGCAAACACAGCTCTGCTGCAGTGGAGCAGACTGATGTAATTACACTGTATAGTTATTGCAGGGATTTAGATAATGGTCTAAGAGTTTATTAGTTAAAAGATTCAAATGAGTCAGAGACTCATTTGATTCTTTGAGTTAAAATAATCCTGTCACCGAGTCCCTGCCAGGCTTCCTGCTCTGCTACATTGCTGCAAGCACCCTGTACACACACAGCTCTGCTACATTGCTGCAAGCGCCCTGTACATACACAGCTCTGCTACATTGCTGCAAGCGCCCTGTACACACACAGCTCTGCTACATTGCTGCAAGCACCCTGTACACACACAGCTCTGCTACATTGCTGCAAGCACCCTGTACACACACAGCTCTGCTACATTGCTGCAAGCACACTGTACACACACAGCTCTGCTACATGCAATACTATACCACCCCCCCCCCGACGGACTTGTCAGGAGACAGGGAGCCGCAGAGCAGGAAGTCTGGCGGCAGAGACTCGGTGACACGTCTCTGACTCATTTGATTCTTTTAACTAATAAACTCAGACGATTCTCTGAGTCCCTGCGACTTCCCCTGTGCTGAGAGTCAGTGCTGGACTGCTGGTTGCCTCTGATTGGTTGGAGGGCGGGGAGGGGCGGGGCTAGCTTCCACTGTCGGCTCCTATTACACTGCCTGCTGCTGCCTCTATGCTACTGAGGTTGTGAGTACAGAGAGGGAGAGGATCACAGGGGGTTTCAAGTTGTTCACATAGGAATATTACTATTACAGTGAGCGGGGCCCGGTGTTATGTTATTCTGGGGCGGGCCCCCATCCCGGCCGGGCTCTCGGACCATGTCCGAAGTGCCGACCGGTCAGTCCGCCCCTGCCGCTTATCCTCAAGTTCATGTGGTATGATGCGGTTTCTCTTAGGGATAATGCTGTAGGCCAGACGCGTGAATGGGTTCTTAGGTGTTTTTCACAATTGTGATAGTATTGGATAGGGACAGAGAGCAATAAACTCTTTACAGTGAAAGAATAAATGGATGCATGGTATATCATTATGTGTATTGTATATTTGATGCAAATTACTTAGTTTGCTTGGGTATAGAATTCATTCTGCTATAGATTTTAGCTTGGAGAGGGTTTAGTATTAGTAGTCCACTTCTGTCATATAAGTCTATCTGCATTCATTGTTTCCAAAAACGTAGGTGTGTTTTAGTTGCGTTTTTGGTGTGTTTTGTATCCCTATTTGTGTCTATCTGGATGATTCATTAGAACATTGTTTTCTGTGTTCAAGATTGTGTATTTGTCTTTTAATTCTGATGGGGGTGGGACTATATGTCATTTTAGGGTATTATTATTTACTTTTTTTGTATTTTTGTGCAGTGACTGTAGGGGGGGGGGGTTGTGGGTGTTTGGAGATCAAATCTATTTAGACTTGGAGGTGATATCTGTTAGTGGTCTGTTACTGTGGGTTGTGTCTGTGAAAAACGTAGTGGTATTTTGGTTGCGATTTCACTGCGTTATTGGTGCGTTTAGTGTTTCCTTGTTTATATCGATGTAAGTGATTCATTTAGACGTTGTTACTTCATTTCAGGGTGATGTATTTTGTTGTTTTGGGATGGTATGTTTTATCTGTTGTTGATGTTAATGGTGAGACTATCCATTATTTGCAGTTTTTGGATTTTTGAGAGTCTTTGGTGTGTAAAATGGGGGAGGAGTGGGTGTCTACCCCCGAGGGGACATGGAGGTGCTGGTAAGCAGCCGGACGCTCCATGTCCCGTCAAGGGGAGACACCTCACCCCAGGTCATCTACGTCGTTGTTGGGCTGGGTGTTATATCTCTATGTGGCAGAGTATAGGTGTTGGGAAGTTACAGGAACCCAAATATTTATATTTCTGCATTGAGTCCCTTGGGGATTAGGGTTTCAAATTCGTAAATCCTTCTGGATTTTAGTCTGGACATTGCTGCTATGGGATTTCCCCCTCTCCAGGGATTCTTGACTTTCTCTATGGCTGTGAATTTTAGTGATGAGGGGTCTTGGTTATGGGTGTCTTTGTAATGTTTGGAGAGGGAATGTTGGTCGAAACCTTTTTTGATATTGTTGATGTACTCAGATATTCATTTTTTGAGAGTGCATTTGGTACGGCCGATATATTGTTTGTTGCATGGGCATTGTAACATGTATATAAAGTCAGTTGAGTTGCATGTGAGATGGTCTTTAATTTCTAAATAGAATGGGTTATTGGTAGATTGTACGTTGGTAGTTTTTTTAGGGAATTTTGTCGTTTTGCAGTTATTGCATGTACCGCATGTAAAAAAGTTTTTCAGATTTAGCCAATTATTGGATTATTTTGTATGTCTCAACATACGATGGCCCAGAACAGACCATTGTATGTTGAAAATATTGTATCCTGAGGCCATTGTATCTTGCGGGATCACTGTATATATAATGCCCCCAGTAGTGCTCTCTGTGCATATAATTCCCCCAGTAGTACCTATGTTACATATAATTCTCCCCAGGCATGCTTTCTGTACCTATAATTTCCCCATAGTGTCATCTGTACATATAATTCCCCCAGTAGTGCCATCAGTACATATGATGCACCCGTAGTGCCCTCTGTACATATAATGCCCCCAGTAACACCCTCTGTACATATAATGCCCCCATATAATGCCCCCATAGTGCCATCTGTACATAGTACACACACAGTAGTGTCATTTGTACATTAAATGCCCCTAGTAGTTTTCTCTGTACATATAATCCCCCTGTAGTGCCTTCTTTACATATAATGCTCCAAGTAGTGGCCTCTTTACATATAATGTATGATTTCATCTATTCAACCTGAGAACAGTTTTTATATGCACATAGGCCCATAATCCCTTAAGGACAGACAGTTTCCACATTAAAGAGTACCTTTCATGGATCCAGACATTATCATATACAGTCAGATCCATAAATATTGGGACATTAACACAATTATAACATTTTTGGCTCTATACACCACCACCATGGATTTGAAATGAAACTAACAAGATTTAACTGCATCTTTAATTTGAGGGTATTTACATCCAATTCATGTAAACGGTGTAGGAATTACAACAGTTTGCATATGTGCCTCCCACTTGTTAACCTATTTCTTAAAAGTTTATACCGGGATTTGAACTTCCAAACCCTTGTATAATAGAGGTAAGGACCTTATCCACTCAGATATAAAGCTAAATACTAAACTGTGTCTGAAAAACCTCATAGCAGTTTCTGATGTAGTGACTATTCCTATTCAGAAAAATACTTATTTTATATTTCTGTGCAGGTTTACATGTAGCTCTATAGTGTAGTGGCTAGCATCCTTGACCCTAATGTACAAGGTTGGGAGTTTGAACCTTGGCAGAAACATTTATATATAAAGGTTTTTAGCCATTATATATTTAGAATATACAGTACAGACCAAAAGTTTGGACACACCTTCTCATTCAAAGAGTTTTCTTTATTTTCATGACTATAAAAATTGTAGATTCACACTGAAGGCATCAAAACTATGAATTAACACATGTGGAATTAAATTCATAACAAACAAGTGTGAAACAACTGAAAATATGTCATATTCTAGGTTCTTCAAAGTAGCCACCTTTTGCTTTGATTACTGCTTTGCACACTCTTGGCATTCTCTTGATGAGCTTCAAGAGGTAGTCCCCTGAAATGGTTTTCACTTCACAGGTGTGCCCTGTCAGGTTTAATAAGTGGGATTTCTTCCCTTATAAATGGGGTTGGGACCATCAGTTGCGTTGAGGAGAAGTCAGGTGGATACACAGCTGATAGTCCTATTGAATAGACTGTTAGAATTTGTATTATGGCAAGAAAAAAGCAGCTAAGTAAAGAAAAACGAGTGGCCATCATTACTTTAAGAAATGAAGGTCAGTCAGTCAGCTGAAAAATTGGGAAAACTTTGAAAGTAAGGGCTATTTGACCATGAAGGAGAGTGATGGGGTGCTGCGCCAGATGACCTGGCCTCCACAGTCACCGGACCTGAACCCAATCGGGATGGTTTGGGGTGAGCTGGACCGCAGAGTGAAGGCAAAAGGGTCAACAAGTGCTAAGCATCTCTGGGAACTCCTTCAAGACTGTTGGAAGACCATTTCAGGGGACTACCTCTTGAAGCTCATCAAGAGAATGCCAAGAGTGTGCAAAGCAGTAATCAAAGCAAAAGGTGGCTACTTTGAAGAACCTAGAATATGACATATTTTCAGTTGTTTCACACTTGTTTGTTATGTATATAATTCCACATGTGTTAATTCATAGTTTTGATGCCTTCATAGTCATGAAAATAAAGAAAACTCTTTGAATGAGAAGGTGTGTCCAAACTTTTGGTCTGTACTGTATAATATATTATAATATATGTAAATATAACATATGTAAATATATCATGGCTAAACACATCAGTAGTAGTTTCCCACATATTATGCATTCATATAGATCAGAAGTATGATGATATATACATATATATATATATATATATATATATATACACTGCTCAAAAAAATAAAGGGAACACTTAAACAACACAATGTAACTCCAAGTCAATCACACTTCTGTGAAATCAAACTGTCCACTTAGGAAGCAACACTGAGTGACAATCAATTTCACATGCTGTTGTGCAAATGGGATAGACAACAGGTGGAAATTATAGGCAATTAGCAAGACACCCCCAATAAAGGAGTGGTTCTGCAGGTGGTGATCTGACCACTTCTCAGTTCCTATGCTTCCTAACTGATGTTTTGGTCACTTTTGAATGCTGGCGGTGCTTTCACTCTCGTGGTAGCATGAGACGGAGTCTACAACCCACACAAGTGGCTCAGATAGTGCAGCTTATCCAGGATGGCACATCAATGCGAGCTGTGGCAAGAAGGTTTGCTGTGTCTGTCAGTGTAGTGTCCAGAGCATGGAGGCGCTACCAGGAGACAGGCCAGTACATCAGGAGACGTGGAGGAGGCCGTAGGAGGGCAACAACCCAGCAGCAGGACCACTACCTCCGCCTTTGTGCAAGGAGGAACAGGAGGAGCACTGCCAGAGCCCTGCAAAATGACCTCCAGCAGGCCACAAATGTGCATGTGTCTGCTCAAACGGTCAGAAACAGACTCCATGAGGGTGATATGAGGGCCCGACGTCCACAGGTGGGGGTTGTGCTTACAGCCCAACACCGTGCAGGACGTTTGGCATTTGCCAGAAAACACCAAGATTGGCAAATTCGCCACTGGCGCCCTGTGCTCTTCACAGATGAAAGCAGGTTCACACTGAGCACATGTGACAGACGTGACAGAGTCTGGAGACGCCGTGGAGAACGTTCTGCTGCCTGCCACATCCTCCAGCATGACCGGTTTGGCATTAGGTCAGTAATGGTGTGGGATGGCATTTCTTTGGAGGGCCGCACAGCCCTCCATGTGCTCGCCAGAGGTAGCCTGACTGCCATTAGGTACCGAGATGAGATCCTCAGACCCCTTGTGAGACCATATGCTGGTGCGGTTGGCCCTGGGTTCCTCCTAATGCAAGACAATGCTAGACCTCAAGTGGCTGGAGTGTGTCAGCAGTTCCTGCAAGACGAAGGCATTGATGCTATGGACTGGCCCGCCCATTCCCCAGACCTGAATCCAATTGAGCACATCTGGGACATCACGTCTCGCTCTATCCACCAACATCACGTTGCACCACAGACTGTCCAGGAGTTGGCAGATGCTTTAGTCCAGGTCTGGGAGGAGATCCCTCAGGAGACCGTCCGCCACCTCATCAGGAGCATGCACAGGCGTTGTAGGGAGGTCATACAGGCACGTGGAGGCCACACACACTACTGAGCCTCATTTTGACTTGTTTTAAGGACATTACATCAAAGTTGGATCAGCCTGTAGTGTGTTTTTCCACTTTAATTTTGAGGGTGACTCCAAATCCAGACCTCCATGGGTTAAAAAATGTGATTTCCATTTTTTTTTTTGTGTGATTTTGTTGTCAGCACATTTAACTATGTAAAGAACAAAGTATTTCAGAAGAATATTTAATTAATTCAGATCTTTGATGTGTTATTTTTGTGTTCCCTTTATTTTTTTCAGCAGTGTATATATATATATATATATATATATATATATATATATAAAAATATTCATAGAAAATCAACGCAGCACTCTTCTTGTAAAAATCGCAGTGTCTTTATTCACACATGTGACACAAAATAGGCAACGTTTCAATCCCCTTCCGGGATCCTTCTCAAGCCAAGTGCACAGACCAACAACATGCTGGCATCTAAATACATATCCAGCTTTTCAATACATGTGTACAACATCATTTAATCAAGTGATTACAATTAGTGACAGCTGATACAAAATCAAGTGTTCTTTTTTTTAAAAAATCGATCCATTCCATTCCACTATTTCCAGTGTCTTCTTGTATTCTGATCTTGGTATATATTCTTATACATCTATATATATAAAGTGCTTGTGCCGATAAGGTGTAGCTTCACATTGAAGTATACATAAACAATCACATATTATAAAAAGTTTAAGTGCATTTTAAAATCACAATAAAATCACTTTGGCTATAATAAATTCATCAATTCATAAGGATAGAGAGACGCATGCTGCAATTGAATGCAATTCATCCAACTTGTTATTTTTTTGAAAAAACGCATGGTGTGAGGTGTACAAAAACTGCAGGGTACAAAAAAAAATTGTCAAATGATATATATATATATATTTTTTTTTATATCAACGCTCATGCCGATGTTATCTCTTGAGGTGCGGATCAGTCCGCACAGTACTCTAGTAGTGTGAGATTGTGTGGCGCATAAATTGCGCATAAGATGACCATTTCTCCCCCCGGGAAAAAATTGTTATATGGAATCATCTTCTATTCTCATATTCTAATAAATTATATCTTTCTATTGCACTACACCTCAACGCACTAATAATACATGTGCAGTCACTCATCCACATCACATAGACAACACTTCCCCACAAACAAACACATGCTTGAGAGTCGGTGTGAATTACCGTCAATACCCGCATGCGGCATTGTGTATACTTCCCGTCTAAATCAAGTGTCGCATAAATTTTTTTTCCCCATATTTATCATCCTGCAGGACGCCTCTCTCATCCCATGAAACTCCATATCTGTAATACAGAAAAAATATCATTTTTTTGCAAAAAATTCATAACTGGTCTATACATTCAATGTAATAATGTGTCCGGAAATCCTGCAATCGGGAGCCAATACCATCTATCTCATACCCACTGTAACACGATAATCTATATTTAAACCGTGCGGTTTCAATGTACCAAGGCGATGTATCCATTTTAATTCACATTTTTTCAAAAGAGTAGTTCTATCCCCCCCCTCTTTTTAACACATTAATTCCTTCTAGGATTGCAAATTTCAGATCTTTTTCCTTATGCTGTTTGTCCGAAAAATGTTTAGCCACAGGCAGAACTTTCCTTTTATCTCTAATAGACTGTCGATGATTATTTAGTCTCGCCTTGATATCACACGTAGTCTCCCCTACATAGAGTAAGTGACATGGGCACCATAAAACGTATACTACCCACGACGAATCACAAGTCAAATATTCTTTAATCTCAAAACGTTCCCCAGTCTGCGGATGTGTGAATTCCCTGCCCTTCTGCAGATACTTGCAATTCACACACCGCAGACATGGGTAACAACCTGTCATTTTGGACTTAAACAAAGTCTGCTGGACCTGTTTTTTCTGTCCCTCTACCTCAGTTCTCACCACTCGGTCTTTGATGTTTCTGGAGCGTTTATATGACATCAAAGGTGGTGCAGCGAAGGCCGAAATCGCAGGGAATCCGCTCCTCAATGCACCCCAATGTGAACTCATAATCCGCTCCACTGACAGACTTAGCTCATTGAATGTTGTTACAAATGGTATCCTCTCTGTATTAAGTTTCATTTTGCCATTCAACAAAGTATCACGAGTTACTTGATCAGCTTTCATCCTATTCTCCTGAATAACCTTTTTAGGATAACCTCTTATTTTAAATGAATTTTCCAATTTTTTTAAGGCGCCTTTCGCATGCTCTTCATTATCTACAATTCTTTTTACCCGCAGCATCTGGCCGTATGGTAATGACCTGATCGTTTTGCGTGGGTGCCCGCTTGCAAAATGTAAAATCGTATTTTTATCTGTAGCTTTAATTTTTAAATCTGTATGTAGGCTCCCATTATCCACATAAACCTGTGTATCTAAGAATTGCACCCATTCACTCGAGGCTGTTAACGTAAATTTTATATTGGTATCCATACTATTCAAAAAGTCGTGAAATACATGTAGCGAATCGCTGGTACCATTCCAAATAATGAACACGTCATCTACAGTCAGGTCCATAAATATTGGGACATCGACACAATTCTCACATTTTTGGCTCTATACACCACCAAAATGGATTTGAAATTAAACAAACAAGATGTGCTTTAACTGCAGATTGTCAGCTTTAATTTGAGGGTATTTACATCCAAATCAGGTGAAAGGTGTAAGAATTACAACAGTTTGCATATGTGCCTCCCACTTGTTAAGGAACCAAAAGTAATGGGACAGAATAATAATCATAAATCAAACTTTATTTTTTTAATACTTGGTTGCAAATCCTTTGCAGTCAATTACAGCCTGAAGTCTGGAACGCATAGACATCACCAGACGCTGGGTTTCATCCCTGGTGATGCTCTGCCAGGCCTCTACTGCAACTGTCTTCAGTTCCTGCTTGTTCTTGGGGCATTTTCCCTTCAGTTTTGTCTTCAGCAAGTGAAATGCATGCTCAATCCGATTCAGGTCAGGTGATTGACTTGGCCATTGCATAACATTCCACTTATTTCCCTTAAAAAACTCTTTGGTTGCTTTTCAAGTATGCTTTGGGTCATTGTCCATCTGCACTGTGAAGTGCCGTCCAATGAGTTCTGAAGCATTTGGCTGAATATGAGCAGATAATATTGCCCGAAACTCTTCAGAATTCATCCTGCTGCTTTTGTCAGCAGTCAAATCATCAATAAATACAAGAGAACCCGTTCCATTGGCAGCCATACATGCCCACGCCATGACACTACCACCATCATGCTTCACTGATGAGGTGGTATGCTTAGGATCATGAGCAGTTCCTTTCCTTCTCCATACTCTTCTCTTCCCATCACTCTGGTACAAGTTGATCTTGGTCTTATCTGTCCATAGGATGTTTTTCCATAACTGTGAAGGCTTTTTTAGATGTCATTTGGCAAACTCTAATCTGGCCTTCCTGAGGCTCACCAATGGTTTACATCTTGTGGTGAACCCTCTGTATTCACTCTGGTGAAGTCTTTTCTTGATTGTTGACTTTGACACACATACACCTACCTCCTTGAGAGTGTTTCTTGATCTGGCCAACTGTTGTGAAGGGTGTTTTCTTCACCAGGGAAAGAATTCTTTGGTCATGCACCACAGTTATTTTTCATGGTCTCCCAGGTCTTTTGCTGTTGCTGAGCTCACCGGTGCGTTCCTTCTTTTTAAGAATATTCCAAACAGTTGTTTTGGCCATGCCTAATGTTTTTGCTATCTCTCTGATCGGTTTGTTTTGTTTTGTCTGCCTAATGATGGCTTGCTTCACTGATAGTGACAGCTCTTTGGATCTCATCTTGAGAGTTGACAGCAACAGATTCCAAATGCATATAGCACACTTGAAATTAACTCTGGACCTTTTATCTGCTCATTGTAATTGGGATAATGAGGGAATAACACAAATCTGGCCATGGAACAGCTGAGAAGCCAATTGTCCCATTACTTTTGGTTACTTAACAAGTGGGAGGCACATATGCGAACTGTTGTAATTCCTACACCTTTCACCTGATTTGGATGTAAATACCCTCAAATTAAAGCTGACAGTCTGCAGTTAAAGCACATCTTGCTCGCTTCATTTCAAATCCATTGTGGTGGTGTATAGAGCCAAAAATGTTAGAATTGTGTTGATGTCCCAATATTTATGGACCTGACTGTATGAATCTCCACCACCCCAGCACATTGCTGAAGTGGGAGAGTCATAGATGACGCGTTCCTCCAATGATCGCACAAAGATATTTGCATAGTTGGGCGCGACGTTGGAACCCATCGCCGCGCCCACCCTCTGCACGTAATACCTGTCCTGAAAATCAAAGTAGTTATGCCGCAACGTGATCTCCAGCATATCAAGCAAAAAACTCCTCGCCTGTTCCGTATACTGGGAATATTGTAGCATATTACGTACCGCTTCAAGTCCCTGTTCATGCCCTATTGATGTGTATAACGAGACAATGTCAAAGGACGCCAATATCACACCCTCTGTAACTGAAATCTTTGCAATCTTCTGCAAAAAGTCTCCAGTGTCCCTGATATACGACCTTGCTTCCATCGCAAACTGCCTCAATGCTCTGTCCAAAAAAATTGCAATATTGGACAAAATTGATCCCCTGCCCGAGATGATCGGGCGGCCCGGGGGATCAATCAGGCTCTTGTGGATTTTTGGAAGGACGTATATCAAAGGAGTCACTGGGGACTTCACTACCAGAAACTGTGCCAATTGTGCATCTATTATGCCTTCATTTAAGGCCCCGTTAACTTTCTCCTCAATGATTTTCATGATCTCAGATTTGGGATCCCTCGACAACGCCTCATACGTATCATTGGCAGACAGTTGTCTGTTGATCTCCTGGATGTACTTGGGGGTGTCCATCACCACGACCACACCCCCCTTGTCAGCGGGTTTAATGGTGAGGTTGTGGTTTCTGGACAACCGTTCCAATGCATCCATTTCAACTTTAGAAACATTAGGTCGTGTCAAATTTTGACCACATACGTTATCTATAAGCTGTACAATATCCCTTTTCACTGACTCCATAAATGTCTCGAGAGCATGTGAATTAATTACAGGTGTAAAATCGCTCTTTATAAACAAATCAAATTGCTTCAAGGTCAAATTTGACTGTACGTTATTATCTACATCATGGGGTCCCATGGGTCTGGAGTCACACCACACCCTCAGCGTCAATGTTCTGAAGAGGTGGTGTAAGTCCAGATCCAACTGGAACCAGTCCATCTTTGCCTGTGAACAAAATGTCAAACCTCTATTCAAAATTTTGAGTTCATGTTCATCAAGTATATGTGAGGATATATTTACCACTATATTGTTCATTTCTTTCTCGAGACCTTGGACGTCGTATTGCGAGAAGTCAGATGCCAGCATGTTGTTGGTCTGTGCACTTGGCTTGAGAAGTATCCCGGAAGGGGATTGAAACGTTGCCTATTTTGTGTCACATGTGTGAATAAAGACACTGCGTTTTTTACAAGAAGAGTGCTGCGTTGATTTTCTATGAATATACAAGCCTGTTGTCAAAGGCGAGACGCTTGCACCGAGACGCTTGCACCGGATAATCTCTAAAGTGAGTGCTGCCGGAATTCACATTTTTTTTCTTTTTTGTAATTACACATTTATTTTGTGCCATACATTTTTTACAATTACAAAAAAAATATATTAAGTATATAAATTTAATCTCCATTTCTGAAATGTTTCTGCCAGGATTCGAATTCCCAACCTTGTACATTGGAGGCAAGGATGTTAACCACTACACTACAGAGCTCCATGTTAACCTGCACAGAAATATAAAATAAGTCTTCTGCTGAATAGAAATACTCACTACATCAAAAACTACTATGAGGGTTTTTTGACACAGTATAGCACTCAGCTTTATAGCTGAGTGGATGAAGTCCTTGCCTCTAATGTACAACATTGGGAGTTCAAATTCTGGCAGAAACTTTTCAGAAATTAGATTTAAATACACTGGGGTGTCCCCAAGCACTGACTCCATATATATGGATATATCTATATATGGAGTCAGAGCAGGGACTCCTAAGCCGAACTAGAGTCTCAACACCCTCCCCTCTTCAGAGCAGGGGGTGCCTGATGTTCTCCCATTGACTTTCATCGCAAAGTGTTTTACTCAAGCACACAAACACTTTGGTGCTCGATCAACACTATTAGAAGCATTAGAATTTTAGAAACTGTTTTTTACATATTCAAGAAAATTTCCAAAACCCACATTAAGTACCAATTCAATTTTTAAGTGACTTTGAGAGGCTTACATAATAGAAACCACCAATAAATTACCCCATTTTAGAAACCACATATTCAAATTATTAAAAATAGTATGACGTGTAACTGCCTTTTTTTGTAATGTGTAGGGGCAGTGAATAGAAATGAGTGAATCGAAGCTGACGAAAAAAAATCGATTTGCAACTAATGTGAATTTACTTGCGCTTTGTGGTAACAATTTTCTTAAAATGGCAGCAACATGTGTGAGGACTGAGGACATGGGGCAAGAAACTCTGGGAAGGCGGGATCACCCAGATTGAAATGCTTGCATGCAGCCAATCAGCAGCCAGACAGCCCTGTGATGTCACAGCCCTACAAATACGTCTGCCATCTTACAGTCAGACAAAAAAATATATACGCACTGCACTGCTTGCAGTTATTTCTGTTGAAAGCGTATAGGGGGTATTTCAGTACAACAAGAAAAATATATTCTCAGGTCACTTCTGCAGTTATTTCGGGTAAGAGCGTATAGGGGTGTATTTCATTACTACAAGAAAAATATATTCTCAGTTCACTTCTGCAGTTAATTCTGTTGAAAGCGTAATGGGGCGTATTTCAGTAACAAAATTTTAATATATACGCACTTCACTCTAATTTTGTTCTGGTCAAAGAGTAAAGTGGCCTATTTCAGTCCACCAAGAAAAATATATTCTCAGGTCACTTCTGCAGTTATTTCTGGTGAAAGCATTTAGGGGCGTATTTTTGTAAAAAAAAGAAATATATACACACTTCACTCTTTAATTTTCTGGTCAAAACGTATAGTGGCTTATCTCAGTCCAACAAGAAAAATATATTCTCAGGTCACTTCTGCAGTTTTTTCTGGTCAAAGCGTATAAGTGGCCCATTTTAGTCCAACAAGAAATATATATTCTCAGTTCACTGCTGCTGTTATTTCTGGTGAAAGCATATAGGGGCGTATTTCAGTACTACAAGAAAAATGTATTCTCAGTTCACTTCTGCAGTTTTTTCTGGTCAAAGCGTATAAGTGGCCCATTTTAGTCCAACAAGAAATATAAGTTCTCAGTTCACTGCTGCAGTTATTTCTGGTGAAAGCATATAGGGGCGTATTTCAGTACTACAAGAAAAATGTATTCTCAGTTTACTTCTGCAGTTAATTCTGTTGAAAGTGTATAGGGGTGTATTTCTGTAACAAAAGAAAAATATATACGCACTTCACTCTTTAATTTTGTTCTGGTCAAAGAGTAAAGTGGCCTATTTCAGTCCACCAAGAAAAATATATTCTCAGGTCACTTCTGAAGTAATCTCTGGTGAAAGCATATAGGGGCGTATTTCAGTAAAAAATATATATATATATACGCACTTCACTCTTAAATTTTTTGGTCAAAATGTATAGTGGTTTATTTCAGTCCAACAAGAAATATATATTCTCAGTTCACTGCTGCAGTTATTTCTGGTTAAAGCATATAGGTTCGTATTTCAGTACAACAAAAATATATTTTCAGTGCATTTCTGCAGTTAATTGTGGAGAAAGTCTTTAGTGGACTATTTCAGTATAGAAAGAAAAATATATTTGTCGCTTTTAGTTTCCATTTAATTAGTTTAGTTAAGCTACAAGTATGTCAGGTACAGAAGTGCCAGGCCATACACAGAGAAGTGGCAGAGGCCTGAATGTTTCTGGTGCAAGCAGAGGTCACAGCAGAGTAAGGGGGCGTGGCAGCAGAGGTCACTTTGAGAGGCCTGAGCTCCCAGTGTCAGCTAGCGGTCGTGTCTTGACCAGCAACCCAGCGGTCCTTGATTGGTTGACTCGATCTTCGACTTCATCGCAAGTGACAGCAGCGCCAGCAGCCTGAGTCTAGAATTGCTGGTGAGCAGCTTTCTTCACCCGCATAGTGAAGAAACTACTCACCAGCAGGTAGACAGAGCAGAAACTGAACCAGCAGGTGGTGGCATACTTGGAGTGCACCCTGCCAGACATTGAAGATTGGCTGGACTACTGGGAAGCCAAACTGGATTTGTGGCCACAACAAGCAGAGTTTGCCCTGGAAAAGCTGTCCTGCCCGGCCAGTAGTGTTGCATCAGAGCGGATGTTTACTGCGGCGGGGCCATAGTTATGCCAAGGAGATCTCGCTTGTCCACCCAAAATGTGGAGAGACTGACCTTTGTCAAGATGAATCAGGCATGGATCAGACAGGATTTCCAACCACCAATTCCTGATGCATCAGACTAGATCTTCCATGGTGCCACAACAACACTTTGATAAAAGAGACCGGTTTCTTCTGACTATTAGTGATGAGCGGCAGGTGCCATATTCGATTTCGACGAAATTCGCAAATATTCGATAGAATATTCGTTTCATATTCGTCGAAATCGAATATTCGTCATTATTCTAGTTTTCGCGATTAATATGCGATTAAAATAATCGCGTATTGCGATTGTAACTTAAGGCTACTTTCCTATTGGTTTGATATCTAGAATTAGCGAAGATGACGAATATGACGAATGTATTCGTCATATTCCTCAAAACGAAGATAACGAAGTATTCTCCATCTTCGTTTTAGCTACCTATTCGTCAACTTCGCTAATTCTAGCAATCAAATAGGAAAGTTGACTATAGAGACAGCTGTGTTTAATTCGCTATTCGATTATATATATATATATTTTAAATAAATAGAATAATTATAATAATTATCAAGTATTATAATTATTCTATTTATAAAAAAAAAAGCTAAGTAATATAATCGGATAGCGAATTAAACACAGCTGTCTCTATAGTCAACTTTCCTATTTGATTGCTAGAATTAGTAAAGTTGACGAACATGGAGCTAAAACGAAGATGGAGAATACTTTGTTATCTTCGTTTTGAGGAATATGACAAATACATTCGTCATATTTGCTAATTCTACCAAGCCAACCATAGTAAACCGGGTCTAAGTTGAAATCGAAATGCGATTAATTCAAGTTATATTAATCGCATTGCAATTTAAACGTAATTCCCAAATCCAACAGTACATTCTAGTATGGAGACGTTCCCATGGTGATGGGGACGCTCCATGAGCACGGAAGTCGGCAGAAGCGGCAACGGGCACTGACTGGAGCAGCGAGGAAGCCAGGAATCCTAAGGACAGGTAAGAACTACTTTTGGGACGTGGGAAAGAAAAAAATATAACAATAATAAATAAATAAAAATATTCGAAATAACAAATTTATAGCACTATATTTGAAATATTCGCAAATTAGCGAAGTGCCGATATTCGCTAAAAAAATTCGATATTCGAATATTCGCGCTCAACACTACTGACTATCTGCCTTAGCTACTACTCTGTTGCTGCCACCCGCCTGATGCCACACATCTGATGCCAAGTGCTTCTTCTTTCAGCCACCTTCATCAGTGGGTACTGGCATTGCCACCCAACGCGCCACTCTGTCACAGAGTCACTTTGTGGTCTCCTGATGCAGCTGCTGCTGCCATTTCCAAACTATGTCACCTTGCCACTCTGTGGTATCCTCCTACTGCTGCTGCTGCCATCTCCACACTATGTCACCTTGCCACTCTGTGGTATCCTCCTGCTGCTGCCATATCCACATTATGTCACATTGCCACTCTGTGGTATCCTCCTGCTGATAATGCTGCTGCCATATCCACATTATGTCACCTTGCCACTATGTGGTTTGATGATGCTGCTGCTGTTGTGCCACCTCCAAACTCTGTCATTGGGCCACTCTGTGGTCTCCTCATACTGCTTTCACCTCATCAATATGTCATAAGTTCACTCTGTGGACTTCTCATGCTGTTCCGACCCTCCCCACTTCCTGACTGGGCCACTATTTTGCCTTTCGACCTTGCTGACATCATCATTTATTTGACCTTTCTTCTGATCTGTCAGAAGGAAGGAAAAATAAGACGCCCAACAGATCCTGTCTGTGAAGCAGCTATAAGCGACAAAGGATCAGCAACAAGGTGGATGGCAAGGGGAAGGTACCCACCCCAAGTATCACACCATTGACAATAGAAACGTGTGGAAATGAGCGCCAGTCTCAAAAATGACAGGTTAAATACGAATGCAAGTATACTACAGGATAATATCACCCACAGACACAGGGGGATAGCATGTGTGGTATATTAGTACATTAGAGAGTGAGGTAGAGTAAGGTGCATAAAAAAAAGTTAAAACGCTGTATAGAACATAAAATTGGATCAATAAATGAATGAAATATGATCATTTTTTAAATAATATTATTCTTAATGATCCACTCATTTCACTGGGGGGTTGCCACCAGGATAAACTCAAGACACCTGGGGCAAGTCGCCCCCCCGGCCGGGATTGCTTGTAGAATGGTTGAGATTGGTGCCAACGCACTAGATGTGCAGCTCAGATGTAATTCAGCACATGGATCCAAGAATACGTCATCAATCCTCTTTATTAATATATATATATATATATATATATATATATATATACGGCTCAACGCATTTCAGCGGTCACAATACAACCTTCATCAGGAGCAGAATGCAGAACAAACATAATACATGACTTTAAATACATGTGGAGGCACTAAATTGGCGCCAAATGAACGGTGGGCGGGATTCCCGGAAGTGGCATCATCTATTGTTTGGAGAAAAACCTTATGATAGGGTGGTGACTTATTATAATTAGGGGGTAAAAGGTATACACTCACCTAAAGAATTATTAGGAACACCTGTTCTATTTCTCATTAATGCAATTATCTAGTCAACCAATCACATGGCAGTTGCTTCAATGCATTTAGGGGTGTGGTCCTGGTCAAGACAATCTCCTGAACTCCAAACTGAATGTCAGAATAGGAAAGAAAGGTGATTTAAGCAATTTTGAGCGTGGCATGGTTGTTGGTGCCAGACGAGCCGGTCTGAGTATTTATACAATCTGCTCAATTACTGGGATTTTCACGCACAACCATTTCTAGGGTTTACAAAGAATGGTGTGAAAAGGGAAAAACATCCAGTATGCGGCAGTCCTGTGGGCAAAAATGCCTTGTGGATGCTATAGGTCAGAGGAGAATGGGCCGACTCAAGCTGATAGAAGAGTAACGTTGACTGAAATAACCACTCATTACAACCGAGGTATGCAGAAAAGCATTTGTGAAGCCACAACACGCACAACCTTGAGGCGGATGGGCTACAACAGCAGAAGACCCCACCGGGTGCCACTCATCTCCACTACAAATAGGTAAAAGAGGCTACAATTTGCACGAGCTCACCAAAATTGGACTGTTGAAGACTGGAAAAATGTTGCCTGGTCTGATGATTCTCGATTTCTGTTGAGACATTCAAATGGTAGAGTCCGAATTTGGCGTTAACAGAATGAGAACATGTATCCATCCTCTGATGGCTACTTCTAGCAGGATAATGCACCATGTCACAAAGCTCGAATAATTTCAAATTGGTTTCTTGAACATGACAATGAGTTCACTGTACTAAAATGGCCCCCACAGTCACCAGATCTCAACCCAATAGAGCATCCTTGGGATGTGGTGGAACGGGAGCTTCGTGCCCTGGATGTGCATCCCTCAAATCTCCATCAACTGCAAGATGCTATCCTATCAATATGTGCCAACATTTCTAAAGAATGCTATCAGCACATTGTTGAATCAATGCCACGTAGAATTAAGGCAGTTATGAAGGCAAAAGGGGTCCAACACTGCCTACATGAACTGACTGACAGGGGTCAGCCCCTGCAGCTTCTGGGTCTCCAAATTGGGCACATGGCCTGAGCTTGCCATTTACACCTTGGAGGTGCTGGCCTGCCCTGCATCCAGTGTATTGTCTGAATGTATTTTTAGAATGACTGAAGGGGGTTATCACAGGTTATATTTCCCAATGTTTTGGGGTGTACCCTAATTTAAAAAAATTTCAATAAATTTAAAACCAAAAAACTGTGTAGGCTACCTCCTCCTCCACCGCCGCTTCCACCTACACTGCCACATCCACCGCCTCCTCAACCTCCTACTTCATATGGACCTCGTCCTCCTAGATCACTATTATTATTTTTTATTTTTACATATTTTATGTTATTTAAAGTCATTTCCCTATCCACTTTTGTTAGCACTTGCCATGCGCTTAACCACATTTTGCTGGCATTGGCAGCCCTCTAGCCCTTTCCATGACATTTTTACAGCCATTTTGGTGCTCAAAAGTTCGGGTCTCCATTGACTTCAATGGGCTTCGGGTTCGGGGTCAAGTTCGGGTCCCGAACTCGAACTTTTTTGTGAAGTTCGGCCGAACCCGTCGAACCCGAACATCCAGGTGTCCGCTCAACTCTATTTATGTGTCATCTCTGTTTTAGATCCAGTCCTAGTATTTTTTGGCATTAGCAATACTGTTGGATTATTGAGCAAATGCTGACCGAGTAAAGGCATATGCTCCTCAGACAGGATTCATTTTTTGGGGGTTATTGTTCTGACGAATCAGAGAAAAGGCAAATTAATCAGTGAGGTCAACACAAACTTACTGCTGACACCCTCTCCACTCTGCCAAGGGGGCTCTACTTGTATAAGCGTTTAATCTAACAGGTTCTGTAGACATCTATGTGGAATCAGCTGACGAAGGGTATAAAACAACTGCGCTTCTTCTTGATGCTTACATCGACCTGTAAGGCTGAGTTGATACTTCAGTTATTTGATCAGTTTTGGCCCCGTGACTGCCAAAATAAGAGAAGTGTGCATTGATTCTAAGAGCGGCCCCTGTCATCTGCATGGTCATACTGACTCACAGTATTATTTCACTACCACAGCAGACTCACTATGTGTGTTACTGCAAGGCACAGTGTTCTACACCACTAAAAATGCTCTCTGCAGCCCGGAAATAGCAGTTTTTTAACATAATATATGATATTAACCATTTTTATAATATACTGTAGTTCAGCTACTGAAATTTCTATTAGAAAAATGGCTCTAAAGTGGCCCATTTTGAGCTTCCTGTCTTCTATTTACTGAAGTGTGAAGACGCGCTCCAGGCTGACCACTGAAGCACCCCACTGTTTGTTACGCCATTTTTCCTAAATATAACAACAGCAAATATGCGGTCATAAACTGCTGTATGGGCGCAGTGCAGAGCTCAGAAGGGAAGGAGTGTCATTTGGCTTCTAGAGGACAGACTTTGTTGGAATCATTTTTGGGCTTCATTTCTCATTTGAAGAAATCCTGAGGAATCCCTACTGTGGAAATTCCCAAAAAGTGACCTCATTTTGGAAACCACACCTCTGAAGGAATTTATCAAGGTGTGCAGTGAATGTTTTGATTTTGAAACCATAGAATTAAAAAAAAATTGGGCTGTAAAAATGAAAGATTACATTCTTCTCCAATAACATGTTGCTTTAGTCTAATTTTTTATTTTCACAAGGGCTAACAGAAAAAAAGCACTCCATTTTCTGAATATAGCAACACTCAATATGTGGGCGTAAACTGCTGTTTCGGCACACTGCAAGGCTGAGAAGGGTAGGAGATTTTGCTGGAATGGTTTTTGGGTGCCATGTAATATTTGCAGAGCTCCTGAACTATACGTACGGTGTAAAACCCCAAAAAGTTACTACATTTTGGAAACTAAACCCTTTAAGGAATTCACCTAGATATATAGTCATTGGCTTGATCCCACGGGTGATTCATAGAATTTTTTAAGATTGGGATATGAAATCATAAAAATCACAAAAATCAATATAAAACTACTGGACAACTGCCTTTAAAAAAGGATATCTCCTATCTTCTGGATCTACTTCTGGGTAGCTTTGGCTCAAGAAACTGCATAAAAAAACTGCCCCAAAATGGGTGGTTTCACACAGTTTCATTTTAACTCATGTAGTGATTACATGAGACAAAGATTAGGAAACTGTTTATCGTCGATTTGGTCTCCTCCTTTCATGTTAGTCAATTAGTGTTCAGAATATCTGTAGCTTAGTTCATACATAAAATAAACATTTTAATTATATTACTGCTTTATAGAAGATTCTATGACACATGCTGAAAAAGAATATGCTTCAAACATTTTATACATTTTATTGTGTCCCTTTCATTTATAGGAAACAGTATTATTTATGTTGCATTATTTTGTTTCTAAAATATTATTTGATAGTTCACTACTCAACAGTTCATAATATAAATGGTATATTTCCTAAGTCTGTGAAAGTGCTACAGTTGAAATAATTATCTTTTTCAATGTTTATGATAACTTGTGCATTTGTATCAATCTAATGTGCATGAAACTTTTTAAAATGTATTTTCAAAACTTTAAACGTTAAGCCTCATCAAGTTGCTCACTGTTTTGTAGGTTCCACTGCAGTGTTTCATGCTGTGCATCATCTTAGAAGCTGTTCCATTTCTGCTGTGACAACTCATTTGGGACCATAGGAGGGAATTTAATAAATCAGAATTGAATAAGTCAGGGCAATTTAGGTAATTACAAAGAAATAAAATCAGAAACACATCAAATCGAAGTAAAAGTCTCTAAAATGTAGTAATGAGAGGCTGACGAGTTTTAGACAAAATAAACTAGATGGATGTAGAATAAACAGCTTGGCCAATAAAGAATAACATCCAACCATGTGAAGAACTTCAAAACAATTTCATAATACTGCCAGAATCAACAGGCCATATGTGCCTTATATTGTTTAAGTCTGAGTAGACATGACATGATAATGCAAGAACTGAAAATAAATATTGTTTCTAGAGAAAGCATGCTAAACTAATTTAACATTTATTTAAAGGGCTGGTCTACCTTTTTTTAAGTTGTGCCTGACACAGTTCATTTACAGCAGCTGTTGCAGTGGATAGAAATACCCCTTTATAATTGATAAAATAATTTGCAAGACTTCTATTACCAGACAACATTGCATTGTGTGAACCATGCTGTTATGTTATGTGTTTAACAAAAGAATTGAGACTTAGTCTTTAAATGCTTCAAATTCAGCCAAAATAATTTCCAACAGCAGCTATGCAAATGCATTGGGAATGTAAAATATGCTTGTTACCTAGTAAGTGTACTTAAAGAAGACCTATGTCCATCAAAGGCAACATTTTATACTTATAAATAGGGTTGAGCGAACCCGAACTGTAAAGGATTTTTTGACCCCGGACCCGAACCCAAATTTTTCAGTAAAAGTTCGGGTTCGAGTTTGGGGTTCGGCGATTTATTGTCACTTTTTGAAAGGCTGCAGGGCAGCCAATCAACAAGCGTTTTACTCTTGTGCCCTTAGAAGCCATCACAGCCATGTCTACTAATGGCATGGCTGTGATTGGCTAGTGCAGCATGTGACCCAGCCTCTCTATAAGCTGGAGTCACGAAGCGCTGCACGTCACTCTGCTGTGCTTAATGCAGGGATAGGATGCTGATGCTGTGAGGGAGAGGATAGGAAAGAAACTTTAATCAGAACTGCATTTGAACTCAGCGATCTATATAGATTTTGTTGTGTGGGTGCAGTGCACAATCTTTTTACCCTGCCCTGAGCCCAGTGCCAGAGAAAAATAACTTATCTGTCTGTTAGTTAGGTGGGCGGCGGCAGCCATTTTAAGCAAGCTCAGGGCACTAGCACAGCATATGTGCATGTGTGACATTCAAATCCAAGCTTGAAATACTGCAATAATAATCTCGGTGTAAAAAAACACACCCATTTTTGGCAATATCATACATCTGGTGCCTTTGCAGCATTTGTCAGTGTGAAATAGATGCTTGCAATACTTCAATAATTTTCTGGGTTTAAAAAATCTCCCATTTTTTGCAAGATCCTACATCTGGGGCCTTTGCAGCATTTGTCAGTGTGAAATCCAATTTTGAAATACTGTAATAATTTTCTGGGTTTAAAAAACACCAATTTTTGGCAATACCCTACATCTGGGGCCTATGCTGCATTTTTTTGTGTGAAATACAAGCTTGAAATACTGCAATAATAATCTGGTTTTAAAAAAACATAAATTTTTGGCAATACCCTAAATCTGGTGCCTTTGCAGCATTTGTCAGTTTGAAAGACAAGCTTGAAATACTTCAATAATTTTCTGGGTTTAAAAAAAACACCAAATTTGGACAAAAAACTAAATTTGCAGCCTCTGCTGCATCTGTCAGTGGGAGATACACGCGTTAGATACTGCTGTTCTGTAATCCAAAAACACCAAATTTGGACAAAAAATTTATTTTGCAGTCTTTGCTGCATCTGTCAGTGTGAGATACACGCAATAGTTACTGGTGTTCTATTCTGTTATTAAAAAAAACGGATTATTATTGCAGTATTTCTAGCTTGTATGTCACACTAACAAATGCAAGATAGGCTGCAAAATTTTGTATTTTGCCCAAAATGGGTGTTTTTTTTAATAACAGAATAGAACACCAGTATCTAATGTGTGTATCTCACACTGACAGGTACTGTCAGTTTGAGTTACACGCGTTAGATACTGCTGTTATATTCTGTTATTGAAAAAACACCCATTTAGAGCAAGATCCTAAATATGAGAAATATGAGGAGAGCGTCAAATAAGGAACGTGGCCCCGGTCATGGTGCTGCTGGTGGAGCTCCTGTTGCAGGGAGAGAATGTGGTCGATCTGGCCAGCTACACGCACAAGTGAAACACCTTCCTCAGGTGCGAGTAGGCAACAGAACATTCAGTATTATTTTGTCGGGCCTAATGCGGCTCTACGAATGGTGAGGACAGAACAAGTACAGGCGATAGTAGATTGTTGACAGTGCCTCCAGTTCCTTTACATTGTCTCCCACCCAGTCTCCTGTTGAAAGATCAGAGTTGGCACCTACAGCCGATGTCCATCAGTCTTTCACCTCAACCACTTGCAAATCAGCCAAGCAGTCTGAGCCCCAAGTCATGCAGCAGTCTCTTCTGCTTTTTGATGACTCTGCTAGCAGGGTTTCCCCGGGCCATCCACCTAGCCCTGCCCCAGAAATGGAAGAGATTAAGTGCACCAATGCCCAACCACTTATGTTTCAAGATTAGTACATGGGAGGACCATCGCAGCATGTCTCGGATGATGACGAAACACAGGTGTCAACTGCTAGGGCTTTTGAAATTGTGCAGATCAACAAGGAGGGCGGGGGTGAAGACTGGGTGGAAGATGATGTGGAGGATGATGAGGTCCTCGACCCCACATGGAATCAAGGTCATGCGATTGACCTGTGTAGTTTGGAGGAAGAGGCGGTGATCGCACAGAGCCACCAGCACAGCAGAAGAGGGAGCAGGGTGCAAAAGCAGAGCGGCCGTCTCCTAGACAGTACGCATGCTACTGTCCACCACAGCAAGGGACCGAGCACACCAAAGCCAGCTCCAAGGAGTTTCCTGGCGTGGCAGTTCTTCAGACAATGTGCTGACGACAAGACAAGAGTGGTTTGCATGCTGTGCAATCAGAGCCTGAAGCGAGGCATAAACGTTCTCAACCTGAGCACAACCTGCATTTTCAGGCATCTAAGTGCAAAGCACAAGCTGCAGAGGAGTAGACACCTCCAAAACCAAGAAAGGTCTCTGGCTCCTCCTGTTTCCTCTTCTGCTGCAGTCTCGGCCTCTTCATCCACCTCTGGAGTAACAGTGCCACCTGCCACCCCGCAAACAGAGGATCTGCCAGCAACACCACCACCTGGGTCACCAAGCATCTCCACAATGTCCCACGGAAGTGTTCAGCTCTCCATCTCCCAAACACTGGAGCGGAAGAGGAATTACCCCCCTACCCACCCGCGATCCCTGGCCCTGAATGTCAGCATTTCAAAATTACTGTCCTTTGAAATTCTGTATATTCCGTCTGGTGGAGACAGAGAGTTTTAAAAGCCTTATGGCGGTGGCTGTCCCACAGTACGTCGTGCCCAGCCGCCACTAATTTTCAGGCGAGCCATCCCTTCCCTGAACAACCAAGTGGGGAACAAAAACAGGTGTGCACTGCGCAACACCATTTGTGGCAAGGTCCACCTAACTACGGATACATGGACCAGTAACCACGGTCAGGGACGTTATATCTCCCTAACAGCACACTGGGTAAATGCAGTGGCAGCTGGGCTTGAGGCGGATAGCAGTTTGGCGCATGTCCTTCCACCACCGAAGATTGCAGGGCGCTTCAGTTTGCCTCCTGTTGCTTCCTCCTCCTACTCCGCTTCCTTATCCTCTACTGGCTCCTCATCTGGTCAGCATAACACCTTCACCACCAACTTCAGCACTGCCAGGGGTAAACAACAGCAGGCAGTTTTAAAACTTATATGTTTGGGGGACAAATCCCACACCGCGCAGGAGCTGTGGACGGGCCTTGAACAACAGACCGATGAGTGGTTGGTGCCAGTGAGCCTCAAGCCCGGCCTGGGGGTGTGCGATAATGGGTGAAATCTCGTAGCAGCTCTTGGACTAGCCGGTTTGACGCACATCCCTTGCCTGGCGCATGTGCTGAATTTAAGTAGATTTGTCAGAGCTGCTGCAGATAGTGCGGGCAGTCTGTGCACGCTTTCTGCGTTCTTACCCTGCTGCTTCTCGCCTGTCAGCGCTGCAGCATAACTTCGGCCTTCCAGCTCACTGCCTCATATGCGACATGCCCACAAGGTGGAACTCCACCTTGCACATGCTGGCCAGACTGTGCGAGCAGCAGCAGGCCATAGAGGAGTTTCAGTTGCAGCACGCACGGGTGAGTCGCTCTGCGGAACAGCACCACTTCACCACCAATGACTGGGCCTCCATGCGAGACCTGTGTTCCTTGTTGCGCTGTTTCGAGTACTCCACCAACATGGCCAGTGCCGATAATGCCGTTCTCAGTGTTACTATCCCACTTCTATGCCTACTTGAAAAAACGCTTCTAGTGATGATGGAAGAGGATGTGGCACAGGAGGACGAGGAGGAAGAGGGATCATTTCATAGGGTTTGCGGCCAGTCATTAATAAGTGGCTCAGAGGGTGAGTTCCTGCACCCACAAACACCAGGAACGCAATTTTCCAGCCAGGGCACAGTTCTGGAGGATGACGAGGTGAAGGATGAGGAGGAGAAGATGGAGGGGGAGGAACCGTGTTCACAGCAGGGTGCCACCCAAACCAGCTCATTGCCATCACTGGTGTGTGGCTGGGGGGATACAGAGGACACAGACAATACACCTCCAACAGAGGACAGCTTGTCGTTTCCTCTGGGCAGCCGGGCACGCATGAGTGATTACATGCTGCAGTGTCTCCGCAATGACTGCTGAGTTGCCCACATTCTAACTTGTGCTGATTACTGGGTGGTTACGCTACTGGATCCCCATTACAAGGACAACTTACAGTCCTTAATTCCGTCACTGGAGCCTGATCGTAAGATGCGCGAGTACAAGCACACGCTGGTAAACGCGCTGCTGGTGGCATTCCCACCTGACAGCGGGGGCACAGTGGAAGCACAAGGCAAAGGCAGAGGAGGAGGAAGAGGTTGCCAACGCAGCTGGGGCACCACCAGCACCTCAGAAGGCAGGGTTAGCATGGCCGAAATGCGGAAAAGCTTTGTCAGCATGCCACAACAACCAGCACCACAAGCTGATACCAGCTGATATGGAACGTCTTAGCAGGAGGCAGCATTTCACCAACATGGTAGAGCAGTATGTGTGCACATGCCTACACGTACTGAATGATGGGTCTGCCCCCTTCAACTTCTGGGTCTCCAAATTGGGCACATGGCCTGAGCTTTCACTTTACGCCTTGGAGGTGCTGGCCAGCCCTGCAGCCAGTGTATTATCTGAACGTGTGTTTAGCATGGCAGGGGGCGTAATCACAGACAAGCGCAGCCGCCTATAGTGCCGCCAGCGACAATAATGCCTGCCCCCAGCAACAACAAAGTGCCGCCTATAATTCCTCCAGTAATAATAATAGTGCCCTAGAAATACCAATGTCCCACAGTGCCCCCCTTAATAATAATGTCCCCACAGTGCCCCCAGTATTAATATTACCCCAGTATTAAAAATACCATCTCATGTAATAATAATGCCCCCGGCATTAATATTATGTACTGTATTGTGCCCCTATTATAATGATGGCCCATATTGTGCCTCCAGTAATAATGATGCCCCACAGTGCCCTCAGTAACAATAATGCCTAACCTGGCCACAGCAATTCCCTCCCCTGCCCCAAGTAATGTCACTATAATGGTCACAGTAATGCCCCCCTGCCCCCAGTAATGTCCCCATAGTGCCCCCCATAATGCCCCCCTGCTACAGTAATGTCCCTATAGTGGCCACAGCAATGCCCCCTCCTACGCCCAGTAATGTCCTTATAATGGTCACAGTAATGCCCCCCCTGCCCCAGTACTGTCCCTATAGCACCCCCAGTAATGCCCCCCATCCCAGTAATGTCCCTAAAGCGGCCACAGCAATGCCCCTGCCCCCAGTAACGTCGATATAGAGCCTCCAGTAATTCCCATCCTGCCTTCAGTACTGTCCATATAGTGGCCATAGCAATGCCCCCCTGCCCCCAGACTCAGTAATGTCCCTATAGAGCCACTTAATGTGCCCCGCCCCCAAGCCCCATCATTGTCAAGTGGCTGGCTAAAAAAAAAAACTCACCTGAGTGCCGTTCTCCCCATACATGAGGCAGCCTCTTCTGGCCTGTGTCCTGGAGCAGGAGGGGTAGGGAGGACGACACAGCGTCAGTCGCGTTGACCCTGGAAGTGGGAGGAGCAACAGGTCTTTTGACATTCGAAGGGCATAGCAGTGATCTCTGTCCTGCTGTGTGGTGTCAAAGGACCTGATAGCAGGAGGTACAGGCGAGTGCTTTGGCTCATTATAAGAGGCAGGGGTGGGCACAATGGGGCATAATGATAAGATTATAGCAGGGCCAGTGGCAGCCATCGCCATCAGTACAATACACTTTGCGGCCCTGCTGTGATCTCATTATCATTATCATGTCCTGCTGTAATCTTATCAAGACACAATATGTAAAATTTAATTGATGCCGGCCCACAGCATACTTTAGGCAGTCGGCCCACTGGGAAGTTTCCCGGTAGGGTACATTGCCAATCCACCCCTGGGTGTTAGTGTAGGGTATATATACTTGTATGGGCTGGATAGTAAAGTAACACAGCCAATGAATTCAAACAGACCGATCCATCAGCAAGATCTATATGTGATTCCATAAGTGTGAAGGCATGAGTGACATAATCTAAATCAATAATAATGTGGAATGCATACCTGGTGTTCATTTGATATAAGGCCTACTGTTCGCTATATGGCATGCCTTCGAATGCGTACCATGCTGTGGGTCCCACAACGCACCCATGGCATCCAGAAGGCATGTAGTGTGCATGACATTGCACAGTCCATGTTGTCACGGAGCCTGGAGCATGTCACCGGCCGGCCCATGTGTTGATCACAGCGCACACTATGACAGCCATTATACTGCCACAAGTTGATGAGAATAGATGATAAGAATAATTCTCTTTGTCAAATAATATTAGTAACACAATTTGTTTGTAAGATAACGAATAACATGATATAATTAGATATAAAATGGACATGATTTATATGGCGATTATTACACAATGAACATAAACCATGATCAAAATCTCTGAACATATGTTAGATATTATGATGATTTTCACATTAATGAGGATGGTATTGTAATTTGATTAAATATCATGATTACTATAATATATGAATTATTACCAAGCAGAGATAATGGTATATGATGATTAACATGATCAAATTAAAAATTATGTTTGCTAAGTCCATGATTATATTGTAACAATGGTGTAAATGTGTTATTATGATAAAAGAAAAAAAAGTGGGGTGAAGTGAATATATGGAGAAACTGTAGTATATGAGTGGTCATGTTAGTACTGTTAAAAAGTTAAAACTGAAGAGAAAAGAATGTGGATAAAACAATGATAAGTAAGATAAGTGATGGTAAGTGTAAGCATGTAAATGTGATGGCGATGTGTGACAGTGTGCAGAGTAACAAATGTGTGAACTAGAGTGATGGGGGGTGGAGTGTTAATAAAAGACAAGCTAAATTGTAAAGGAAAAGTGAGGTGCACAATGTGTGTGGTGAAAAGTCCACAACAATATAAAAATATTTAAAAGACATGAAAAAAAGGGAAACAAAACAAATGTGAGAAAACAAACAAGTGAAAAAGTGAATTGATGCATGTGTGAAAAAATAATGTAAATTAGGGTAGTGATATTTCCCCATGGTTAAAAATTGTAACCAGAACCAGACTGAAAAAAGTGATACTGGGGATTAGATAATAGAAATTAAAATACAAAAATAAAAAGATATGGATATCATATGTTTATCCCAGCCCTAACTCATCTCTTCAACCTATCACTAACCTCTGGTGTCTTCTCCTCTGCTTTTAAACATGCTACCATTACACCCATCCTCAAAAAGCCTTCACTTGACCCATCTTCTTTGTCCAGTTATCGCCCCATATCCCTTCTTCCGTACGCCTCAAAGATACTTGTACAACATGTCCATTCGGAACTGTCCTCCCACCTCTCCTCCTGCTCCCTCTTTGAACCAGCTACAATCTGGCTTCCGACCCCACCACTTCACTGAGACTGCCCTTACAAAAGTCACCAATGACCTACTAACAGCCAAAATCAAAAAACATTACTCTGTCCTCCTTCTCCTTGAACTGTCCTCTGCCTTTGACACTGTCGACCACTCCCTTCTGTTGCAAACTCTCTCATCTCTTGGCATCAATGACCTGGCCCTCTCCTGGATCACATCATACCTCACAGACCGGACGTCTAGTGTCTTCCACTCTCACACCATCTCCTCGTCTGATTCCCTCACTGTTGGTGTCACGCAAGGCTTTGTCCTAGGACCCCAGCTCTTCTCTATTTACACTTTTGGCCTGGGACATCTCATAGAGTGCCATGGCTTTCAGTATCACTCTTATGCTGACGACACACAAATCTACCTCTCTGGTCCAGACATCAACACCTTATTATCCAGAATTTCACAATGTCTATCTGCTATATCATCCTTCTTCTCCTCTCACTTTCTAAAACTTAACATGGATAAAACAGAATTCATAATCTTTCCCCCATCTTGATCAACCCCCCCAACAGACCTATCTATCACGATCAATGGCTGCACACTTTCCCTGATCAACCAAGTCCGCTGCCTTGGAGTGACCTTGGATTCTGCCCTCTCCTTCCGACCGCACATCCAAGCGCTTTCCACCACCTGCCGCCTCCAACTCAAAAACATCTCCCGCATCCGCGCTTTCCTTAACTTTGAATCTGCAAAAATGCTTGTACATCCCCTCATGATCTCCCGCCTAGACTACTGCAACACTCTCCTTTGTGGCCTTACATCTAGCACTCTCCCACCCCTCCAATCTATCCTCAACTCTGATGCCTGACCAATACACCTCTCACCCTGTTACTCCTCTGCCTCTTCCATCTGCCAATCCCTTCACTGGCTCCCCATTGCCCAGCGAATCCATTTCAAAATACTAACAAATACATACAAGGCCGGCCACAACCTGTCCCCTCCCTACATCTCAGAGCTACTTTCCCTATACATCCCCACATGCAATCTCCAATCCTCACAAGACCTACTTCTCTACTCTCCTCTTATCACCTCTTCCCACAATCGCCTCAAAGCTTTCTCCCGTGCATCCCCCACACTCTAGAACTCGCTATCAATATATAAGTCTCACATACAGTGGAATCCTTCAAAAGAAACCTAAAAACCCCCCTTTTCAGACAAGCCTACAACCAGTGACCCTGCTGCCTCTATACTGCCATGACCAACTTCACCCGCACCTACTGTGTCCTTCTCCCAATACATGTAGATTGTACGCCCTCACGGGCAGGGCCCTCTCTCCTTTGTAACTTGTCTTATTTTTGTTTAGTGCAATTATCTGTATTATGTATGTATACCCCTTTTCATATGTACAGCGCTATGGAATGAATAGCGCTTTAATAATAAATAATAATAATAATAATATCACAGAATAGTGATTGGTAGAAAAAGTAGTAAAAAAATATATGCATAGCAATTAGAGTGAGCAAATAAAAAAAAATATTTGATTCGGCCGGTTCGCCGAATTCTCCAAAACGATTTGATTCGAATTTATTTGCGGTGAAGCGAGTTAAAAACAACTATTTCCTGGCTACAGAGAGCCTGTATAGTAGTGTAGAACACTGTGCCTTGCAGTAACATGCATAGGGAGTCTGCTGTGGTAGTGAAACAATACTGTGATTCAGTATGACATGCAGATGACAGGTGTCGGTCTTAGAATCACTGCACACTTCACTTATTTGGGAAGTTACATTGCCAAAACTGACCAAATAACTCAATTATGAACTCAGTCTTACAGGTCGATGTTAGCGTCAAGAAGAAGCACACTCCTTTTACACCGTCATCAGCTGATTCCACATAGATGTCTACAGAACCTGTTCTATTAAACGCTTATGCAAATAGAGCCAGTGGAGAGGGTGTCAGCAGTAAGTTTGTGTTGACGTCACAGATTTTTTTTGCTCTTCCTCTGATCTGTCAGAACAATAACCCCCAAAAAACGGATCCTGTCTGTTGAGAATCGGCCTTCACTCGGTCAGCATGTGGTTAGTAATCCATCAGTATTGCTAATGCCAAAAAAAACAGGAGTGGATCCAAAACAGATATGACACGTGAAAATAACATAGTACATAAGGCCGAAAAAAGACATTTGTCCATCCATTTCAGCCTGTCATCCTGCAAGTTGATCCAGAGGTAGGCAAAAAAAATAAAAAAGTGAGATAGAAGCCAATTTTCCTCACTTTAGGGGAATAAAAAATTCCTTCCCGACTCCAATCAGGCAACCAGAATAACTCCCTGGATCAACGACCCCTCTCTAATAGCCATAGCCTGTAATATTATTACGCTCCAGAAATACATCCAGGCCCCTCTTGAACTCTTTTTTTGTACTCACAATCACCATCTCCTCAGACAGAGAGTTCCATAGTCTCACTGCTCTTACCGTAAAGAATCCTTTTCTATGTTTGTGTACAAACCTTCTTTCCTCCAAACGCAGAGGATGTCCCCTCGTCACAGTCACAGTCCTGGGGATAAATAGATGCTGGGATAGATCTCTGTACTGACCCCTGATATATTTATACATAGTAATTAGATCTCCCCTCAGTCGTCTTTTTTCTAAAGTAAATAACCCTAATTTTGATAATCTTTTAGGGTACTGTAGTTGCCCCATTCCAGTTATTAATTTAGTTGCCCTCCTCTGGACCCTCTCCAGCTCTGCTATGTCTGCCTTGTTCACAGGTGCCCAGAACTGTACACAGTACTCCATGTGTGGTCTGACTAGCGATTTGTAAAGTGGTAGGACTATGTTCTTATCACGGGCATCTATGCCGCTTTTGATGCAACCCATTATCTTATTGGCCTTTGGCGGCTGCCTGACACTGGTTTTTGCAGCTTAGTTTGCTGTTTATTAAAATTCCTAGATCCTTTTCCATGTCAGTGTTACCGAGTGTTTTACCATTTAGTATGTACGGGTGACTTGCATTATTCCTTCCCATGTGCATAACTTTACATTTGTCATTGTTAAACCTCATCTGCCACTTATCTGCCCAAGCCTCCAATTTATCCAGATCCCTCTGTAGTAGTATACTGTCCTCTTCAGTGTTAATTTCTTTACACAGTTTAGTGTCATCTGCGATAATTGATATTTTACTATGCAAGCCTTCTACAAGATCATTAATAAATATATTGAAGAGAATAGGGCCCAATACTGACCCCTGAGGTACCCCACTAGTGACAGTGACCCAATCTGAGTGTGTACCGTTAATAATCACCCTCTGTTTTCTATCACTCAGCCAGTTACTTACCCACATACAGAAATTTTCTCCCAGTCCGAGCATTCTCATTTTATATACTAACTTTTTATGTGGTACAGTGTCAAATGCTTTGGAGAAGTCCAGATATACAACATCCATTGATTTGCCGCTGTCAAGTCTAGAACTTACCTCCTCATAGAAACTGATTAAATTAGTTTGGCATGACCGATCCCTCATGAAGCCATGCTGATATGGCGTTATTTGCTTATTTACGTTGAGATGCTCTAACATAGCATCTCTCAGAAAAGCTTCAAACAGTTTACCCACAACAGATGTTAAACTTACCGGCCTATAGTTTCCAGGCTCTGTTTTTGGACCCTTTTTGAATATTGGCACCACATTTGCTATGCGCCAATCCTGTGGGACATTCCTTGTCAGTATAGAGTCTGCAAATATCAGAAATAAGGGTCTGGCTATGACATTACTTAATTCCCTTAGGATACGGGGGTGAATGCCACCCGGTCCTGGCGATTTGTCTATTTTAATCTTTTTAAGTCGCTGTTGTACTTCTTCATGGGTCAGACAGGACACTTTTAATGAGGAATTTATTTTTACATTCAGCATTTCATCTGACAGTTTATTTTCCTCAGTGACTACATTGGAGAAATTTTTTTTTAACAGCTTTGCTTTCTCCTCGTCGCTCTCTGCGAATCCCCTTGCAACTTTTTAAAGGGCCGACACCTTTAGATTTATACTTTTTAACATTTACCATATTTTTCGCCCTATAAGACACACCGGCCCATAGGTTTTTGGGGAGGAAAATAAGAAAAAATATATTTTTAACCAAAAGGTGTGCTTTTGGTGCGTTTGGAACTAATGGTGGTCTGTGGATGGCACTATTACTGGGGATCTGTGGATGGCACTATTATGGGGGATCTGTGAAGGACACTGTTATGGGGGGATCTGGGGATGGCACTGTTATGGGGGAGATCTGTGGATGACGCACTGTTATGGGGGGATCTGTGGATGACGCACTGTTATGGGGGATCTGTGGATGATGCACAGTTATGGGGGGATCTGTGGATGACGCACTGTTATGGGGGATCTGTGACGGACCCTGTTATGGGGGGGGATCTGTGGCTGACACTGTTACAGGGGGGATCTGTGGCTGACACTGTTACAGGGGGGATCTGTGGCTGGTACTGTTACAGGGGGGATCTATGGCTGGCACTGTTACAGGGGGATCTGTGGATGGCACTGTTACAGGGGGATCTGTGGATGGCACTGTTACAGGGGGATCTGTGGATGGCACTGTTACAGGGGGATCTGTGGATGGCACTGTTACAGGGGGATCTGTGGATGGCACTGTTACAGGGGGGATCTGTGGGTGGCACTGTTATGGGGATCTGTGGGTGGCACTTTTATATATGTGCCATCCACAGACCCCCCACCCCATAACAGTGCCACCCACAGACCCCCCAGCCCATAACAGTGCCATCCACAGACCCCCCACCCCTTAACTGTGCCATCCACAGATGTTCCTCACATAACTGTCATCCACAGATCCCCCCCCGCCGCTCCAGTGCTGCAGTATACAAATATAAAATGTCTCATTCAATTAAAAGTGATTAAACATGCCCCCTCACTCCTAATATTACCGTACATCCTAACAGCTTCTGTACAATGCAGGCAGGCAGGCCGGGCGGCCGGCACGTCACTCACTGACATCACTTGCCTGCGCCGTCTGATTCATTCATAAAGTAGGCGGCGCAGGCACGTGACATCAGGGAGTTACGCTTGCGCAGGCACGTGACATCAGGGAGTTACGCTGCCGCCCGCCCGGCCTGCCTGCCTGCATTCTACAGAAGCTGTTAGGGTGTACGGTAATATTAAAAGTGGGGGGCATGTTTAATCACTTTTAATTGAATGAGACATTTTATATTTGTATAGTGCAGCACTTGAGCGGCGGGGCCGGACTACAGTGACTGCACCGCCCCGCCGCAATTGCCGGCCCCCAGCTCCTCTTCCCAGTCTCTCCCCGCTCGCTCATACATGTAAAAATGTCAGCATTCGCCCCATAAGACACAGGGGCGTCTTATGGGGCGAAAAATACGGTATATAATTGAAGAACATTTTAGGGTTAGTTTTACTCTTTTTGGCAATTAATCTCTCGGTCTCTAGTTTGGCCGCTTTTATTTGTTTTTTACATGTTCTATTTTTTTTCTTATAGTTTTTCAGTGCTTCCGTGCTACCCTCCTGTTTTAGTGTTTTATATGCTTTCTTTTTGTCATTTATAGCTTTCTTTACAGTTCTGTTTATCCACATTGGTTTCTTTTTGTTCCTTAATCTTTTATTCCCATACGGTTTGTACCTCTCACAATAAGATTTTAGGATGCTTTTAAAGATATCCCATTTTGTGGCTGTATTTTTATTTTTGAGGACTTTGTCCCAGTTAGTTAGGCTTATGGCCTCTCTTAGTTGGCTAAATTTTGCTTTTTTGAAGGATAATTAGAAGGTTATTACTTTATGGTCACTATTTACCAGGTGTCCCCCAACCTGCACGTCTGTTGTTCTGTCAGGCCTATTGGTTAATACTAAGTCCAGTATGGTGGTCCCTCTAGTCGGGTCCTGAACCAGTTGGGAGAGGTAATTGTCTTTGGTTATTGCCAAGAACCTGTTTTCTTTATGAGATATACAAGTTTCAGTTTCCCAGTCTATATCTGGTTAGTTGAAGTCCCCCATAATAACCACCTCATTATCATTTGCCGCATTGTCTATCACGTTTAGTAGTAGATTTTCTGTGGACTCTGGCATATTAGGTGGTTTATAGTAAACTTCTATTAGTAATTTATTATTGTTTTTAGCTCCATGTATCTCTACCCACAGTAACTCCACATGTTTATGTCCCTCAATTATATATTCCCGGAGTGTGGGCTTTAGACAGGACTTTACATAAAGGCATACCCACCTCCCCTCTCCGGTTTTGACGATCCTTGCTAAACAGACTGTAACCTTGTACATTAACTGCCCAGTCATAGCTATCATCCAGCCATGTTTCCGCTATTCCCACTATGTCATAGTCCTCCTCACACATCACTAATTACAGTTCCCCAGTTTTATTTAAAGAGGACCTTTCACTTGTAAAAACTATGTGAACTAAGTATGCTGCCATGTAGAGCGGCGCCCAGGGATTTCACTGCACTTACTATTATCCCCAGGCGCCGCTCCGTTCTCCCGTTATGCCCTCCGGTACCTTTGCTCCTTAAGTTATAGTAGGCGGGTCTTCCCTTGTCCTGTGGGCGTCTCCTTCTCCGAGGCTGCAGCGCTGGCCAATCGCAGCGCACAGCTCACAGCCTGGGAGGTTTTTTTCTCCCAGGCTGTGAGCTGTGCGCTGCGATTGTCCAGCGCTACAGCCTAGGAGAAGGAGACGCCCACAGGACAAGGGAAGACCAGCCTACTATAACTTAAGGAGCAAAGGTACCTGAGAGCATAACGGGAGAACGGAGTGGCGCCCGGGGATAATAGTAAGTGCAGTGAGATCCCCGGGCGCCGCTCTACATGGCAGCATACTTAGTTCACATAGTTTTTACAAGTGAAAGGTCCTCTTTAATCATGCTTCTGGCATTAATATATATATACATTTGAGAGGTTTATGTATATTTTTTACCCTACACCTTTCCTTCTGAACTGTTCTAGTCCCTCCTTCCATTCCTTCCCCAGTCCAACTACCTTGCCCCCGGTCTCTATCTGCACTATCTTCCCCTCCTATAATGTAATTTCCCTATCCCCAGTCCCTAGTTTAAACACTCCTCCAACCTTCTAGCCATCTTTCTCCCCAAGACAGCTGCCCCTTCCCCATTGAGGTGCCGCCCGTCCCTACAATAGAGCCTGTAGCCGATAGAGAAGTAGTCCCAGTTCTCCAGGAACCCAAACCCCTCCTTCCTACACCAGTTCTTGAGCCACTTGTTAATCTCCCTAATCTCCCGCTGCCTTTCTTGTGTGGCCCGTGGTACAGGCAGTATTTCGGAAAATACTACCTTTGAGGTCCTTGCCCTAAGCTTTTGACCTAAATCCTTGAAATCATTTTTAAGGACTCTCCACCTACCTCTAACTTTGTCATTGGTTCCGATATGGACCATGACCGCTGGATCTTCTCCAGCCCCTGACAATAATCTGTCAACCCAATCCGGGATGTGTGGAACTCTATCGCCAGGAAGACAGCACACTATTCGGCGATCACGGTCTTTGTGACAGATTGCTTTATCTGTTCCCCTAATAATGGAGTCTCCCACTACCAGCACCTGTCTAGCCTGCCCTGCTCTCCTGGTGTCCTGCTTACTGGAGCTGACATTTTCCTGACTGGCAGAGGAAGTCTCTGGCTGCAGCAGTGCCGTCCCTGGACTGACATCCCCCTCATCTGCCAAACGTGCAAATTTGTTGGGGTGTGTCAGATCAGGGCTAGCCTCCTTGGCACTCTCACCTCTACCCCGCTTTCTAACTGTTACCCAGCTAGCTACCTCACTTTCCTCAGCCTCCTCTCTGTCACCCTCCCCCTCATCTACCCCAAAAAGTGCTTGCTCGGTGAGAAGCAAACTCTTTTGAAAATTGTCAATGCCTCTCAGTGTTGCAACTTGCCCGTTTAGAGACTCTATTTGCGATCCCAAACGGGTAATTTGCTCACATCTTGAACAAAGATATACACCCTGGAACGGCTGTTCCAGGACTGCATACATCATTCAAGATGTTCACTGGACTGCGATGTCAATTGTGCAATACATACTAAATAGGGATTACACCACAAAAGCGAAAAATACAATATAATGTAGTAATAAGAAACTGGCTAATTGCAGTCCCCCCACTGAAGTCCCTGAATCTAAAGTCACTTAATCTTAAGTCACACACTTACACAATCACACACTTAATCAACCAGGCATCGCGGTCAAACTCACGTTATATACCTGCTTATATAAATATAAATGAAGCTCACTACACCAGCCTAGTTTGTTTTCCCTCTGGTTTCCCAAAAAGTTTCTGTGTTTTGTACCCACTCCTTCTTTTGACTACCAAATCATAAGCCAATTCTGATAAGACCATACAGGCCTTACAGCTGCTACACAGACAAGATACTTTGTACGTCTCATTTTTCCTTCCTTCTGACAGATCAGAATGGGAAAATTAATGATGATGTCATCCAGGCCAAAAAGGCAAAATAGTGGCTCAGTTATGGAGTGGGGAGGGTGGGAGAACAGCTTGAGAAGTCCACAGAGTGGCACAATGACATAGTGGTGAGGTTTAAGCAGCATGAGGAGACCACAGAGTGGTCCAATGACATAGTGTTGAGGGTTATAGGGATCCAATGGAGCAGCTGTCCAGGGGGACACAAAGTATCTGGAGGTGCCAGAGGATGGAGGGGAGAAAAAGGATAGGGGGGAGCAGAGGAAAGGCTGCTGCGCAGGGTCAGCCCTGCAGAAAGGTCTGCAGGTGAATGAAGATAAGTAACAAAGGGGGGGTGGATTGGGTGTGGGAACACTCCCAATCTCCCTCCAAGTCGACCCTGGAATATCGCCAATCAATAGGGTGGGGAGGACGCTGGGACGAATGAAATGAAAGAGGAATTTGGGCTTGGAAACAAATAAATAATTGCAAGATGTTGTGTGGATAACATCAGGTAATATAAAAGGCAATATAAAAAAGGCAATGTAAAAAAGCTAAATAAAAACAGTAGTATGGATTAAAATCAATGGGTAGGGGGAGAAAATAAAAATATTAGTGGTATAAATGGTATAGTATCAATTAAAAAAATAGTAGAGTATCAATTTAAAAAACGCCACACTTTGTGGCGAATAGATGTACAGATGAATACACTTCGGTGTAAGTCTGCACAAAAAATGTTACTCACTTCACGAGGGGGGTTTACTCGGATAAGCATAATACACTGATAAACCAATACCCGCCCAGCCAGGTTCGCCTCATGATGGTGAAAGATGAAGGCAGCCAACAGTCAGGAAGCTTCTGTTCAAATTTATTTTATTTGGTGTATAAAAACTTGCTCAACGCGTTTCGGGACGATGTCCCTTCATCAGGAGTAGTATTACTTGTGATGTGGAGGAGACGGCAATTTATGGCTTGGGTGTTGGGCTAATTACCTGGAAAATGCGCCAAAATGGAGAGGGAGTGGTCAAAAAGGGCGCTAAAAGTAGTGGGGCGTGTTTGCCTGCTGAGTTGCGTCACCTGTGGTGACGTCAGGGGTCCAGGTCGGCGATGGCGGTGTGGATCTGTGTTTTTTGCATCCGGTGCGCATTTTAAATTGATACTATACCATTTATACCACTACTATTTTTATTTTCTCCCCCTACCCATTGATTTTAATCCATACTACTGTTTTTATTTTGCTTTTTTACATTAGAAACATAGAAACATAGAATGTGTCGGCAGATAAGAACCATTTGGCCCATCTAGTCTGCCCAATATACTGAGTACTATGGATAGCCCCTGGCCCTATCTTATATGAAGGATAGCCTTATGCCTATCCCATGCATGCTTAAACCCCTTCACTGTATTTGCAGCTACCACTTCTGCAGGAAGGCTATTCCATGCATCCACTACTCTCTCAGTAAAGTAATACTTCCTTATATTACTTTTAAACCTTTGCCCCTCTAATTTAAAACTGTGTCCTCTTGTGGTAGTTTTTCTTCTTTTAAATATGCTCTCCTCCTTTACCGAGTTGATTCCCTTTATGTATTTAAAAGTTTCTATCATATCCCCTCTGTCTCTTCTTTCTTCCAAGCTATACATATTAAGGTCCTTTAACCTTTCCTGGTAAGTTTTATCCTGCAATCCATGTACTAGTTTAGTAGCTCTTCTCTGAACTCTCTCTAGAGTATCTATATCCTTCTGGAGATATGGCCTCCAGTACTGTGCACAATACTCCAAGTGAGGTCTCACCAGTGTTCTGTACAGCGGCATAAGCACTTCACTCTTTCTACTGCTTATACCTCTCCCTATACATCCAAGCATTTTGCTGGCATTTCGTGCTGCTCAATTACATTGCCTTTTATATTACTTGATGTTATCCACACAACATCTTGCAATTATTGGTTTCCAAGCCCAAATTCCTCTTTCATTTCATTTGTCCCAGCGTCCTCCCCACCCTATTGATTGGCACTATTCCAGGGTCAACTTGGAGGGAGATTGGGAGTGTTCCCACACCCAATCCCCCCCCCCTCTGTTACTTATAGTGTTGTGGTAGCAGCAGCATGAGGAGGCCACAGAGTGGCATACTGACAGAATGTAGAGGTTGTAGCAGCAGCATGAGGAGGCCACAGAGAGGCAAGGTGACATAGTGTGGAGGTGGCAGCAGCATGAGGAGACTACAGAGTGGCAAGGTGAAATAGTGTGGAGGTGGCAGCAGCATGAGGAGACCACAGAGTGACCAGGTAACAGAGTGGGAAGGTGGGTGGCAATAACAGTACCCACTAATGATGGTGGGTGTAAGAAGGAGCACTTGGCATCAGATGTGTGACATCAGGCGGGTGGCAGCATCAGAATAGTAGCTGAGGCAAGTAGACAGAAGAAACCAGTCTCTTTTGTCAAAGTATTGGTGTGGCACCATGGATAATCTAGTCTGATGCATCAGGCATTGGTGGGTGGAAAACACCAACAATGTGTCAGGGCTGAGGATGGGGAAAACCCTCAGCCATGCGATGACTGAAGATGGTGGTCGCTGCCAGGCCAGGACAGGAATCAGGGAGCAGGTCACCTCCTATTACATCCCTAGTTCTGATCCTGACTCCAAGCTGTATGAGCCAACCATGATGGTAGGAGGGCTCATACTCCGGAACCTTGGGGTCCCTACTAGCCCTCAGGGTGGCCCTGAACTAGGAGCAGAGTAAGATGACCTGTTCCTCCTAGATACGGAGGAAGAGGAGTCTCACTGGCCAAGCTGCAAAGAAAGGGGAACATAAACAGCTTATGGCAATGGCAGGTAAATGCAACTAGTAACACCACCTACCTGCCACAGACACACAGCCTGGAACCCATGTACAAGTGCTGCTGTCTACAACAATACTAACGGACACAGCACACACCACACATCACACAGGAACCCAGGAAACCATAGCTGCAATAAACACAGAGACCAAAGAAACATCTTCAAAACATAAACTTATGACCACAAGGGTGGCCCTCACTGGCAGATGATAAATAACCAGGAGGATGACTCCAGCTAACCATGGCTGAAGTACCCTTCAGAGTCTGGCATCCAGCAGGAGCCCTAAGTGGCCACACCCACACACAGACACACCCAGTGCTCACACACAAAGAAGGGAGTTAACCCTTCCTACACCAGGTTAGGGAAGATTGCCACTTAAAGGGGAAGTGTACAATCCACTATCACACTGCAGCTGTTACCGCAGGCAACGACATGCGTGGCACCCATATCCTGGGAAACAGCCAGAAGGCCGAGACACTGCCACCACATGTACACTACACCACACGTTGCCACGGGCAGCCACAAGTGAAGGGAAGAGTCACAGTGCACACATACACAACCTCGTGCAAAAACAAACCCGGAAAGTGCACACATAAAAAGAGAGGTTGCCAGGTGAAACCGCATGCACTTGACAGCAAGCTGCCTAGCAATAGCTCAGGCTGCTATGCTGCCAAATACAAACATGTTGCCAGCGGCAACCACACGTGAGGCAACATACAAGCAGCCCTCACCATGTGGTTGACAACAAAACCAAAACCGCAGGCAACTGCATGCGGATAAGGAGTCACGACCATAACCATGGTCGTGACACAATGGCTGTATAACAATTTCAGTTCACTACAGACCGGCTAAGGGTACTTTCACACTAGCGTTAGTGTGATCCGGCAGGCAGTTTCGTCTACAAATTCAATGCAAAAACGGATCCGTCTCTCCGCCTGTCATGCGGATGGATGGATCCGTCTTGCAGTCTTTTTCCCAGTGTTCCCGGTCTGCACAGGCGCACACCGGAAGGACGGATCCGTCCTTCAGTTGTTTTGCAATGCCGGATCCTGCACTAATGGAAGTCAATGGGAATTAATGTCGGATCTGGGCATTCCGGCGACTGATGAGGCATTTTAGACGGACATAATACCGCAGCATGCTGCGGTATTATGTCTGTCCAAAACGCCTGGCAGTGACTGAACGGATGGCATACTGATGCAAACTGAACGGATTTATATCCATTCAGAATGCATTGGGATATGCCCAATCAGTTCTTTTCCGGCAAAGAGCCTTTTTGACGGAACTCTGTCGGAAAAGAATAATGCTAGTGTGAAAGTACCCTTATAAGATGTATTCTTTTTCTTAAATAAACGATTGACTTAGTTCACCATATCCTCTAACATGGAGCACATTCTGCTCCCTACCACCAGTACAGTGTTCATTTTAGGAAATGGTCAGATATTGTAGTCAAGTATCAAAATAATGCCAATGTGACACCTGACCCTGACACCTGACCCTGACACCTGACACCTGACCCTGACACCTGACACCTGACTCTGACACCTGACCCTGACCCTGACACCTGACCCTGAAATCTGACCCTGACACCTGACCTTGACACCTGACCCTGACAGCTGACTCTCACATCTGACTCTCAGTTTGAGACTCCTGGCTCACATCTGAGTTTGACTTATGCTCTTCATAGGTCAGGGTCAAAGTGAGAATGAGTTATAGATATACTATGTATTTGTATGCTAAATCACCCAACCAAAGTATGTCTATTGCGGAGCTTATAGCTCTGTGCCTAAAATGCTGTAAGCTAACACATTACAGTGTTATATGAGTGCATAGCTGATAGCTCAGTGGTAAAGTAATTGCCTCATACTCAGTGTTTCTGTGTTCAAATCCCATTTAAACTGTTTACATTTTATTAAGCCCTAGATAAGAGGCAAATTTAAATGATGTGTGACGCTGATATCTGACTTCTTTCACTTGTCAGTGTCACAAAAAATTTTAGCTTTACTGTGGTTTTGTATGCTACATCACATAGATGAACAAAAATTCCAAGCTCATACAGGGCAAGCTGGTAGCTCAGTGGTAATGCTGTTGCCCCATGTTCAGGCTTTCTGAATTCAAAATCCCTTTCAGCCTCTAAAAAATGTTTATATTTTATTATGCCCTAGATAAGAGGCAAATTAAAATTATTTGTGACAATGATATCTCACTTTCTTCACTTGTCAGTGTCACAAAGGATCTTAGGTTTACTGTGTTTTTTGCTATACTACATCTCATAGATCAAAAAAATCACCAACTTTGGTGTCTAAAGCTATGGCTCAGTGGTAAGACTCTTGCTTTGCATTTAGTGTTCGTGGGTTCAAAACCCCTTCCCGGCTTTTAATAAAATTAATATTTTATATTTTATTGAGCTCTAGATCAGAGACAAATTCAAGTGGTGTGTGATGTAAGTAGTCCTTTTTTATTTTATTAAGAGTACATCGGCAGCACTATAGTAAAGGGGGCCCTGTATACAGAGCTGTATCCTGGATTTTACATATCTACTGTATATATGTGTATTATACACACAGTGTGCTATAGCTTCACCACACTGAGATTTGCTCAGAAAGCTGATATACATATTACTGGTTTATCCACGGACACAATACACTCACCTAAAGAATTATTAGGAACACCTGTTCTATTTCTCATTAATGCAATTATCTAGTCAACCAATCACATGGCAGTTGCTTCAATGCATTTAGGGGGGTGGTCCTGGTCAAGACAATCTCCTGAACTCCAAACTGAATGTCAGAATGGGAAAGAAAGGTGATTTAAGCAATTTTGAGCGTGGCATGGTTGTTGGTGCCAGACAGGCCGGTCTGAGTATTTCACAATCTGCTCAGTTACTGGGATTTTCACGCACAACCATTTCTAGGGTTTACAAAAAATGGTGTGAAAAGGGAAAAACATCCAGTATGCGGCAGTCCTGTGGGCAAAAATGCCTTGTGGATGCTAGAGGTCAGAGGAGAATGGGCCGACTGATTCAAGCTGATAGAAGAGCAACATTGACTGAAATAACCACTCGTTACAACCGAGGTATGCAGCAAAGCATTTGTGAAGCCACAACACGCACAACCTTGAGGCGGATGGGCTACAACAGCAGAAGACCCCACCGGGTACCACTCATCTCCACTACAAATAGGAAAAAGAGGCTACAATTTGCACGAGCTCACCAAAATTGCACTGTTGAAGACTGGAAAAATGTTGCCTGGTCTGATGAGTCTCGTTTTCTGTTGAGACATTCAAATGGTAGAGTCCGAATTTGGCGTAAACAGAATGAGAACATGTATCCATCCTCTGATGGCTACTTCCAGCAGGATAATGCACCATGTCACAAAGCTCGAATCATTTCAAATTGGTTTCTTGAACATGACAATGAGTTCACTGTACTAAAATGGCCCCCACAGTCACCAGATCTCAACCCAATAGAGCATCTTTGGGATGTGGTGGAACGGGAGCTTCGTGCCCTGGATGTGCATCCCTCCAATCTCCATCAACTGCAAGATGCTATCCTATCAATATGGGCCAACATTTCTAAAGAATGCTATCAGCACCTTGTTGAATCAATGCCACGTAGAATTAAGGCAGTTCTGAAGGCAAAAGGGGGTCCAACACCGTATAAGTATGGTGTTCCTAATAATTCTTTAGGTGAGTGTATATGATCATACAGATCGCAGTACTATGTGATAGCTTCTAAGTATAGGAAAACCATGTGGTAATGTTATAGCTTGGAGGTTACATTAATGGCTTTGCATGTTGAAGTATGCTATAATAAATAATATGTCATTAACCCATAGGATACCAGCGCTGTACATGTATGTCGCTGGAAACACGGTCATAAATCCCAGCGCCATACAGGTACAGCGCTCTGATCGGGCGGCCACAGGAGCTACTCCCGCCCGATCAGCTGCAGGGGTCTGGCAGGCACTAATAGTTGGACCCCTGCTGTAAGCACCGGCATCGATGAAAACACTGATGCCGGCTCGATAACCCTTGCACTGCCGCGGTCAGCGCTTATGGCTGCATGTGCGATATCCCCGTGGTGCCGTGACATCAGCCTGCTGTCTAGCCCTGTCAGTCAATGGGGGGAGGGGTGTGTGTGCAGAGCACAGGGGGTGTTATAGAGCATTGCTCAGAATATTCAGCCCCGCCTCTGAGTGCTCGAATTGTTTATTTGCATATGAATCTCTGCATATCTCTGCAGCTATTTATCATACATAATCAGCATAATGAACCCTACCAGTAGTATGTATGGTCTAATAGGGTTGATTCTGGTGACAGAGCCTCTTTAACCTCTTATGGACACAGGGCATACCTGTGTATTTCCGATCACCGCTGTGCGGCGGGCAGTGTTAGGAACGGTGTGCCTGCTGAAATCATTTAGAAGGCACCCTGTGACAATGCTGAGGGGGGGTCCTGTGACCCCCCCATACCGGCGATCGCTGCTAACCGCAGGTCAATTCAGACCTGGGGTTTGCAGCATTTCCAGGTTATTCAGGTCTCCAGTGACCCGGAATAGAAGGGTGATCAGTGGTGTAATATACACCACCAATCACCCTCCGTAGATCCTGTGAGGTGGCGGTGACGGAGGATGAGGGTGAGGATCGTCTGTGATTGGTTGGAGGGACTGACCTGGAGATAACGTCCTGGAGCTCCACTCTCCCCGCCCACAGACTTCTGTGTGAGTAAGGAGAGAGGAGCCCTGTGTCGGTCCATCTGCATCCCACACAATCCGCCGCCATCTGTGGCCCCTGACACCTTATAAAGTGCTATCTGGCATATAAACATTTAGGGAGAGCTTTAGGTTAGGCAGGGGTAGTGAAAAAAAAAATAATTATTTTTTGTGTGCAGCACCCGGATCTGAGGGTGTCTAGGGTCCATAGCAACTTGTGCGACCCCCGTCCCCCCAGGGGTGCTGCAGCTTGCCCCCCCCCCCCACATATTTTGGGGCGCAAGCACATTTTTTTTCTTTTTGTAGGTGCGCTGACTGTGGCTGGCACTCTTAGCTGTAAAAGAGCGCCTGGCCACTGTTAGCGCATCGCCCACCCCACCGCTGATCAGCGAGTTTTTGGTCTGTGAGCAATTTTTCAGGGATTGTGTAAGGTTAGGGTGGGTTAGGGTAGGGTATACATAAAAACACACTGCCCCCCCCCCACACACACACACTAAATAAAGTTTTACACACACACGCACTCCCCTTTAGCGTTCTAAGATGGCCCGCCGGATGTTCTCGGCCGAGGAGGCATACACCCAGCTGCTCTCCGACTCCGAGAGCCCCAGAGAAGACGAGGATGACCCCACTTTCCTGTTGTCATCCTCGTTCTCCTCATCATCTAGTGATGATGATGAGCCCCAAGACGGCGGAGACGCCGCCAGTCGGAGCCAGGAGCCTTCCATGCCAGGAACTCTGTGGCCCACACTAGTATGAGCAGCCCTGGGGCTCGTACTAGTTTTCCGCCCCACCAGGCAAGTTCACCTGAGCCCTCTACCGGTGAACTTGGCTGGAGTACCCCAGAGGATTTTGAGCCCTTGATTCCTGACTTTGTTGGCCAACCAGGAATCCAGATTCGCACAGTGGGCTTCGCTGAATATGATTTATTTTTTTATTTTTTTGTGAACAATTTGTGAATCTGATGGTGGAGCAAACAAACTTGTTCGCCCAACAGTTTATAGCCCAATTTCTCCTGAGTTAGAAAATACCTCATATGTGGATGTAGAGTGATCTGCGGGTGAACTACATGGCTCAGAAGAGAGAGCGCTATTGGGATTTTGGACAACCAAAATCCCAATGGCGCTCCTTCTCTTCTGAGCCATGTAGTTCACCCGCAGAGCACTTTACGTCCACATATGGGGTATGTCCTTACTCGGGAGAAATTGGGCTACGAATTTTGGGGCGCTTTTTCTCCTATTAAAAGGGGCTACAAGAACATGTTAGTGTAAAAAAAGGAGATTTAGAATTTTCTCCTCCACTTTGCAGCTATTCCTGTGAAGACTGTGGAGAAATAAATTTAAATGGGGGAAGGGGATTATAAATTTAGTACTCCATGGAAGTGTGGCACTCCCTGAAGCAACCATCAATACAGAGGCCTGGATGATCGGGGCACGTGTCACACTGAGTGGGGGTGTCCTTCTGTTACCCCCCTCCTGTTACACACGCTGCACTTTTTTTGGGACCGTCCCTTCTTTCCAGTATGGGGGAACCACACCTGGAAAGTGTTGGCCAAGGACGATCCGGGCGCCTCCAGTTCCCGAGGTACTCCGGCCTGCTCTTTCCCGGTCAGAAAAGATCAGGGCCTTGAGGACTGCCTCATAGAACTGCAGGAATTTCCCTGTGTTGCCAGCGCTCTGGGACAGCACAAAAGAGTTGTACAAGGCAACCTGCACCAAGTAGACCGCAACTTCTTTGTACCATGCTCGGGTTTTGCGCATGGCATTTAGGGTTGCCACTTTTTCTTCAAGCAAAACCCGAACAGAAGGGAGGGAGGGCCCCCTTCCAGGCCCCACCCATGTCCCTCCTCCAGCCACGCCCATGTCCCGCCTCCATCCATGGTCGCTGTCGCACCACTATCATTACGCCCCTGATCCTGTAACTACAGAAATACAGTGCCCCATGCCTCTTACATCCAGTGACGTCTCCTTTGATGTAGATGTTCTCTTTCCTCATCTTCTCCTTTCAGACCTTCAGACCAGACTACCATTTTGTCGCCATTTTTCGTCTCAGTTTGACAACAACAACAAAAAAAATCTTAGTTTACTACTTTTCCATCATCCTCCCATCTTCTGGACAAATCATCCTACTACCCCCAATACTGTGCCGCTGTGCTCCCAATACTATACTGCAGAAAAAGATAGACCCCCTGATAATACTAGTACCACACAGAGTCCCCCATTTAAAATACCCCTTCTTTGTGGCCTCAGTAGAAGCCCCCAAATAATGTGCCAGTAAGAAGTGCCCCCCATAGATGCCCCCCCATGTGTCAGTAAGAAGTGCCTCTTTTCTCCCCCCCAATATGTGCCAGTATAAGGTGCTTCTTCCCCCCCTTCCCTTATATGTGCCAGTACCAAGTGCCTCATTTCCCCCCCCAATATGTGCCAGTATAAGGTGCCTCTTTCCCCCCTTTCCCCCATATGTGGCAGTTTCAAGTGCCTCATTCCCCCCCCCAATATGTGCCAGTATAAGGTGCCTCTTTCCACCCCTTCCCCTATGTGCCAATTTCAAGTGCATCTTTTCTCCCCCCCAAATATGTGCCAGTATAAGGTGCCTCTCCCCCCCTTCCCCCATATGTGCCAATTTCAGGTGCCTCTCTTCTCTAAAAAAATAAATAAATTAGACTTACCTCCAACGATGCGATGCAGGCCTCTTCCCGGCCTGTGTACCGTGCTGTACGGCTCATGCGGCGTGATGACGTCATCGCGCCGCCTGCACCGGCCTCTGATAGGCTGCAGTTTATAAAAATAAATAAATAAGCCTCAAAAATACGTTGCTTGGTGGTGTCGCAGGTCCCGACGGTGAAGTGGGTACAGTTCACACAGGTAAAAGTGTTTCTTTGGATAGGACCGCGCTACCTCTGGAATCACAGAGAATCCACAATCGAAGCCAGCAAGATATTCACAAGCATGGGGAAGCAAACAGGCCAGTCAAAACCTCTCCTCCTCTCCTTTCCAGGCTTCTATGGAACACCAAAATTGCATCCAATAGTGAAGTACCGTCATGCAAGTCGGAGTAAAAACGGTTTTATTATACTCACAATGCACACGTATAAACAAGCAGTATACAATGGATCAAAATCACCCGACCCGGGTTTCGCTCGGTTGAGCTTCGTCAGGGGTATTCATCCCACCCACTTCAGGGCGGTCTTATAACGGGTCAGGTTGGTTTGCACCCGCCTACCCACACACATATGATCCAATCAATGGTAAATTAAATCATGCACATATACATCCTTTTAAAACAATATAAAATGCATAAAATACAAATACATAAAATACATAAAACAAGGACATCTCAAAATGAATCTATCATATGTCAGTATATAATCACTTGTGGCGATCTATGCCTACTTCTATACTGTCAGTTCCGTTCATGCTACTTCCTCTTTACTATACTCTAAACCTCCCAACCAATCACAGACCACATTATCCTTCACCCTCTTTTCTCCATTCATAAAAAATGGCAACACCCCCATACCACATGATATCTCTTAGCCAGTCACAGATCAAATACGCCTAGGCCCGCCCTACTTCATTCATAAAAACAGCAACTCCCCCATATCACATGGTGCTGTCCAGCCAATCCAGTTCTACAACCTCGGAAGGTCCTTGCTCGATACAACACCACACTCACAGGTCCTAGATCAATCACGAACACTTCGTCGCTTCAGGTAAGACAAGGTTTTAAGTCAAACTCCACATTCAGACCTTTTGGTTGTAGCGTTCCCAGTTTGTATATCCATTCCACCTCACGTTTATTAATCTGTTTTACTCCATCCCCTCCACGCCAGTGGGGCTTAACTTGTTCCAACCCCACAAAGAACAAACCACTCGGATTTTTTTGGTGCACCAATTTAAAGTGCATCGAAACACTATGGGTCTCCAACCCCTTCTTAATGTTCCTCACATGCTCCTGAATTCTTACTTTGAGCTTCCTAAGTGTACGTCCCACATATTGGAGTCCACATGGGCACTCCAACATGTAGACCACCCCTACATTCTCACAAGTAATTTGCCCCTTAATTTTTATATCCACATTTTTTCCATTAGAGTGCACAGATTGAGTATGCATTTTTTTGTCTTCCCTTTTCCGATTTTTACATGGCAAACAGAATCCACACCAGCTAAACTTATTCCCTTTTGTTATCTTCTCTTGATGGTTGGAACTATGTACTAACTTAGTACGCAAACATGGAGCCTTTTTGAAAATAACTACCGGTTTTTGTGGAATATCCTTCCCCAGCACAGGGTCATTTTTTAAGGTGGACCAATTTTTCCTAATGGCATCCTTTATCAAACCAGCCTGCGTATTATATTGGGTTAAAAAGGAAAAGCGGAAATCTTTCTCAATCACCACCTTTTTCTTCTTCCCTTCAACTTCTTCCTCTATCATCCTGCTGCATTCGGCTAGTTCATCTGCCTGATATCCTTTCTCCCTGAACCGTTCCTTAATGACCTCACTTTGTATTCTAAAATCCTCCACTTTGGTACAATTCCTAAAGACCCTCTTAATTTGTCCCTTAGGAATATTTTTCAGCCACGGTGTATGGTGGCAGCTGGAGGTGTCTATGTAGCCATTAACATCCGTCTCTTTGAAGAAAGTTTTAGTTTTAAGCTGGGTACCCTCCACAAAAAGTGTCAGATCCAAAAAATCTACGGAGGTATCACTGACTGTACTAGTGAAGGATAAATTCCATTGATTGTAATTTAACTCCTCGATGAAATCTAAAAGGCCCTGTTTCTCCCCCTTCCACAGGACCAGACAATCATCGATAAATCTCCTCCATGTTATCAATTCTCCAGCTTCCATGATCTTATTCAACACGGGTGTGATAGTGGCACTTTCCCAGGACCCCATAAAAATATTAGCGAAACTGGGGGCGAATTTCGCCCCCATCGCTGTACCGGTCCGCTGCAGGTAATGTTGCTCCTTGTACCAAAAATAATTGTGACTCAAACAGAAATCAACACACTCCAAAATAAATAAGCCCTGTTGTTGGGTCATCAGGGGATCATTATTCAGAGCGTGTTCGATCGCCTTGAGTCCCAGTTCTTTAGGGATCACTGTATATAATGAGGCCACATCAATAGTGGCCAGCCACATATTGGCAGGACAATCGCCAAAATCTTTAACAAGCTGCAGGACGCTTCCAGTGTCCTTTAAGAAAGATGGCATCAACGGGACATATTTCTGGAGGAAAAAATCCACATATTCCCCCAGTCGGCTGGTCAATGAATTAATGCCAGAAACAATCGGCCTGCCCGGCGGATTTGTCTTACTCTTATGGATTTTAGGCAAAAAATATATAACAGGGGTGACTGGGTGTTTGTTATTTAAATAATCCATTTCCTTTTTATTAATGATCCCTTCTTTGAAGCCCCTAGTCAACAACAAATCAAGTTTAACCTGAAACTCCAAAGCGGGATTTTTCTTGAGTGTCTGGTATGTTCCCACGTCTGCCAAAAGTCTGGACATTTCCCTCTCATACATATCTACATCCATAATAACAACCCCCCCCCCCCCCTTATCCGCCTGTTTTATCACTATTTTCTTATTATTCTCAAGTTGTTTCAAAGCAAGTCTCTGTTCTGGTGTTAAGTTCTGTCTCCTCGGTTTAGCGCCAATTCCCTCAATTTCCTTTAGGACTCCCCTTTTGAAGGCCTCTATGCATTCATTTTCCTTATTCTTCGGAAAAAATTGGGATTTCTCCTTAAGTTGACTATGTACAATGCTGCCTTCCTCCTCAAAATTTCTACATGGGGCCTGGTTAGTTAAACAATATTTGGCTATGTTAAGCTTGCGTACAAATTTATGCACATCTAAAAAGGCCTCAAATTTGTTGATCCCAACAGTGGGGGCAAACTTCAGGCCTTTTCCCAAAACCTCTTTTTCAGATTGAGTCAAAGAATGTGAGCTAAGATTAAAAATACCCACTATATCCCCCTGCTTTTTTTGGGGGTTGGGCTTGTGTTTCTTTCCCCCTCGTTTTCCTCTACATGGCCTCTTTTTTGTGGGGTGCCCTGTTTCCCTGTCACAGGCCTCTGAACGCCCCTCATTGCCTGATGGGGAAAATTCTGTTTATCTGTAGTGCAACTACGCTCCACATTTATTGGTTCCCTTTCTTCTATTTTATTTATGTGTGCACTCGGTTGGGGAACTTTTTCCCAATTCTCATAATTCCTAACATATGGGGGGTTGGAGTAATTTCTTTTCCCATAATAGTTATTTCTTCGAGGAGGATAATAACCTCCTTGTTGCGGTGGATAATGGTTCCTATTATGGTTAAAATTCTTATAATACTGTGGTCTATATTGCCCATATGGCGCTCCCCGATATTCTGGATCCTGATAGGTATTCACCCACGGTTGTGGTCTATAGTTGTTACAACCATCTCTCTGATTATATCTATAATCATCATCTCTACCTTTGTGTCCCTTATAATAATTATTATTACTTCCTGTTCCTTTTGTCTGCAAATTTCTTTGGTTACCCGTGCTATATTCCTGTGTCGGTAAACCCATATCTTTATCCTCTGGTTTCTCTATTGCGCTTTTCTGTTCCTCCATTTTCACTTTCCACTTATAGATTCTGTTGTTCTTATAATCATTACATGTTTTAAAAAACTTTTTCTGTTTTTTTGCAATCACATCTTTCTCTACTTTCATTATAGCATTCTTACTTTTCTCACATAAAAAAACATAATTTTCTTGATCCTTGAAAGGTTCCAGCTTACTCTGCAGGGAATCTATATTATCCTTAATCATTTTCAATCTATTTTTCCTCTTTAGGATAATAAAACGCATGGCTCTAAAGCCGCAATCATTCATTAGTTGTTCCCATTCTCCTAAATCACCTGGGTCATCTGAATTTAATGGTAATTGCCATCTCAAACCTTCAGGTATTTTCCCTTCACAAAGGTATTTCTCCAGAGATGCGATGTCCCAGGTGATTCTGAGTTCTCTGATCAGGTCTCGCTCCAAATCAGAGAAGAGAACCTCCAACACATTAGTCGTTTGCAAATCCTCCTTTACAGAGAATGCTGTTTCTATATCAAACCGCAGATTAGCTCTAAAATCAAATATATCCATCTTGCAGCGTACTTGAAGCAAAACCCACAACAAACAATTTATAAAAATAAATAAATAAGCCTCAAAAATACGTTGCTTGGTGGTGTCGCAGGTCCCGACGGTGAAGTGGGTACAGTTCACACAGGTAAAAGTGTTTCTTTGGATAGGACCGCGCTACCTCTGGAATCACAGAGAATCCACAATCGAAGCCAGCAAGATATTCACAAGCATGGGGAAGCAAACAGGCCAGTCAAAACCTCTCCTCCTCTCCTTTCCAGGCTTCTATGGAACACCAAAATTGCATCCAATAGTGAAGTACCGTCATGCAAGTCGGAGTAAAAACGGTTTTATTATACTCGCAATGCACACGTATAAACAAGCAGTATACAATGGATCAAAATCACCCGACCCGGGTTTCGCTCGGTTGAGCTTCGTCAGGGGTATTCATCCCACCCACTTCAGGGCGGTCTTATAACGGGTCAGGTTGGTTTGCACCCGCCTACCCACACACATATGATCCAATCAATGGTAAATTAAATCATGCACATATACATCCTTTTAAAACAATATAAAATGCATAAAATACAAATACATAAAATACATAAAACAAGGACATCTCAAAATGAATCTATCATATGTCAGTATATAATCACTTGTGGCGATCTATGCCTACTTCTATACTGTCAGTTCCGTTCATGCTACTTCCTCTTTACTATACTCTAAACCTCCCAACCAATCACAGACCACATTATCCTTCACCCTCTTTTCTCCATTCATAAAAAATGGCAACACCCCCATACCACATGATATCTCTTAGCCAGTCACAGATCAAATACGCCTAGGCCCGCCCTACTTCATTCATAAAAACAGCAACTCCCCCATATCACATGGTGCTGTCCAGCCAATCCAGTTCTACAACCTCGGAAGGTCCTTGCTCGATACAACACCACACTCACAGGTCCTAGATCAATCACGAACACTTCGTCGCTTCAGGTAAGACAAGGTTTTAAGTCAAACTCCACATTCAGACCTTTTGGTTGTAGCGTTCCCAGTTTGTATATCCATTCCACCTCACGTTTATTAATCTGTTTTACTCCATCCCCTCCACGCCAGTGGGGCTTAACTTGTTCCAACCCCACAAAGAACAAACCACTCGGATTTTTTTGGTGCACCAATTTAAAGTGCATCGAAACACTATGGGTCTCCAACCCCTTCTTAATGTTCCTCACATGCTCCTGAATTCTTACTTTGAGCTTCCTAAGTGTACGTCCCACATATTGGAGTCCACATGGGCACTCCAACATGTAGACCACCCCTACATTCTCACAAGTAATTTGCCCCTTAATTTTTATATCCACATGGTGTGGATTCTGTTTGCCATGTAAAAATCGGAAAAGGGAAGACAAAAAAATGCATACTCAATCTGTGCACTCTAATGGAAAAAATGTGGATATAAAAATTAAGGGGCAAATTACTTGTGAGAATGTAGGGGTGGTCTACATGTTGGAGTGCCCATGTGGACTCCAATATGTGGGACGTACACTTAGGAAGCTCAAAGTAAGAATTCAGGAGCATGTGAGGAACATTAAGAAGGGGTTGGAGACCCATAGTGTTTCGATGCACTTTAAATTGGTGCACCAAAAAAATCCGAGTGGTTTGTTCTTTGTGGGGTTGGAACAAGTTAAGCCCCACTGGCGTGGAGGGGATGGAGTAAAACAGATTAATAAACGTGAGGTGGAATGGATATACAAACTGGGAACGCTACAACCAAAAGGTCTGAATGTGGAGTTTGACTTAAAACCTTGTCTTACCTGAAGCGACGAAGTGTTCGTGATTGATCTAGGACCTGTGAGTGTGGTGTTGTATCGAGCAAGGACCTTCCGAGGTTGTAGAACTGGATTGGCTGGACAGCACCATGTGATATGGGGGAGTTGCTGTTTTTATGAATGAAGTAGGGCGGGCCTAGGCGTATTTGATCTGTGACTGGCTAAGAGATATCATGTGGTATGGGGGTGTTGCCATTTTTTATGAATGGAGAAAAGAGGGTGAAGGATAATGTGGTCTGTGATTGGTTGGGAGGTTTAGAGTATAGTAAAGAGGAAGTAGCATGAACGGAACTGACAGTATAGAAGTAGGCATAGATCGCCACAAGTGATTATATACTGACATATGATAGATTCATTTTGAGATGTCCTTGTTTTATGTATTTTATGTATTTGTATTTTATGCATTTTATATTGTTTTAAAAGGATGTATATGTGCATGATTTAATTTACCATTGATTGGATCATATGTGTGTGGGTAGGCGGGTGCAAACCAACCTGACCCGTTATAAGACCGCCCTGAAGTGGGTGGGATGAATACCCCTGACGAAGCTCAACCGAGCGAAACCCGGGTCGGGTGATTTTGATCCATTGTATACTGCTTGTTTATACGTGTGCATTGTGAGTATAATAAAACCGTTTTTACTCCGACTTGCATGACGGTACTTCACTATTGGATGCAATTTTGGTGTTCCATAGAAGCCTGGAAAGGAGAGGAGGAGAGGTTTTGACTGGCCTGTTTGCTTCCCCATGCTTGTGAATATCTTGCTGGCTTCGATTGTGGATTCTCTGTGATTCCAGAGGTAGCGCGGTCCTATCCAAAGAAACACTTTTACCTGTGTGAACTGTACCCACTTCACCGTCGGGACCTGCGACACCACCAAGCAACGTATTTTTGAGGCTTATTTATTTATTTTTATAAATTGTTTGTTGTGGGTTTTGCTTCAAGTACGCTGCAAGATGGATATATTTGATTTTAGAGCTAATCTGCGGTTTGATATAGAAACAGCATTCTCTGTAAAGGAGGATTTGCAAACGACTAATGTGTTGGAGGTTCTCTTCTCTGATTTGGAGCGAGACCTGATCAGAGAACTCAGAATCACCTGGGACATCGCATCTCTGGAGAAATACCTTTGTGAAGGGAAAATACCTGAAGGTTTGAGATGGCAATTACCATTAAATTCAGATGACCCAGGTGATTTAGGAGAATGGGAACAACTAATGAATGATTGCGGCTTTAGAGCCATGCGTTTTATTATCCTAAAGAGGAAAAATAGATTGAAAATGATTAAGGATAATATAGATTCCCTGCAGAGTAAGCTGGAACCTTTCAAGGATCAAGAAAATTATGTTTTTTTATGTGAGAAAAGTAAGAATGCTATAATGAAAGTAGAGAAAGATGTGATTGCAAAAAAACAGAAAAAGTTTTTTAAAACATGTAATGATTATAAGAACAACAGAATCTATAAGTGGAAAGTGAAAATGGAGGAACAGAAAAGCGCAATAGAGAAACCAGAGGATAAAGATATGGGTTTACCGACACAGGAATATAGCACGGGTAACCAAAGAAATTTGCAGACAAAAGGAACAGGAAGTAATAATAATTATTATAAGGGACACAAAGGTAGAGATGATGATTATAGATATAATCAGAGAGATGGTTGTAACAACTATAGACCACAACCGTGGGTGAATACCTATCAGGATCCAGAATATCGGGGAGCGCCATATGGGCAATATAGACCACAGTATTATAAGAATTTTAACCATAATAGGAACCATTATCCACCGCAACAAGGAGGTTATTATCCTCCTCGAAGAAATAACTATTATGGGAAAAGAAATTACTCCAACCCCCCATATGTTAGGAATTATGAGAATTGGGAAAAAGTTCCCCAACCGAGTGCACAGATAAATAAAATAGAAGAAAGGGAACCAATAAATGTGGAGCGTAGTTGCACTACAGATAAACAGAATTTTCCCCATCAGGCAATGAGGGGCGTTCAGAGGCCTGTGACAGGGAAACAGGGCACCCCACAAAAAAGAGGCCATGTAGAGGAAAACGAGGGGGAAAGAAACACAAGCCCAACCCCCAAAAAAAGCAGGGGGATATAGTGGGTATTTTTAATCTTAGCTCACATTCTTTGACTCAATCTGAAAAAGAGGTTTTGGGAAAAGGCCTGAAGTTTGCCCCCACTGTTGGGATCAACAAATTTGAGGCCTTTTTAGATGTGCATAAATTTGTACGCAAGCTTAACATAGCCAAATATTGTTTAACTAACCAGGCCCCATGTAGAAATTTTGAGGAGGAAGGCAGCATTGTACATAGTCAACTTAAGGAGAAATCCCAATTTTTTCCGAAGAATAAGGAAAATGAATGCATAGAGGCCTTCAAAAGGGGAGTCCTAAAGGAAATTGAGGGAATTGGCGCTAAACCGAGGAGACAGAACTTAACACCAGAACAGAGACTTGCTTTGAAACAACTTGAGAATAATAAGAAAATAGTGATAAAACAGGCGGATAAGGGGGGGGGGGAGTTGTTATTATGGATGTAGATATGTATGAGAGGGAAATGTCCAGACTTTTGGCAGACGTGGGAACATACCAGACACTCAAGAAAAATCCCGCTTTGGAGTTTCAGGTTAAACTTGATTTGTTGTTGACTAGGGGCTTCAAAGAAGGGATCATTAATAAAAAGGAAATGGATTATTTAAATAACAAACACCCAGTCACCCCTGTTATATATTTTTTGCCTAAAATCCATAAGAGTAAGACAAATCCGCCGGGCAGGCCGATTGTTTCTGGCATTAATTCATTGACCAGCCGACTGGGGGAATATGTGGATTTTTTCCTCCAGAAATATGTCCCGTTGATGCCATCTTTCTTAAAGGACACTGGAAGCGTCCTGCAGCTTGTTAAAGATTTTGGCGATTGTCCTGCCAATATGTGGCTGGCCACTATTGATGTGGCCTCATTATATACAGTGATCCCTAAAGAACTGGGACTCAAGGCGATCGAACACGCTCTGAATAATGATCCCCTGATGACCCAACAACAGGGCTTATTTATTTTGGAGTGTGTTGATTTCTGTTTGAGTCACAATTATTTTTGGTACAAGGAGCAACATTACCTGCAGCGGACCGGTACAGCGATGGGGGCGAAATTCGCCCCCAGTTTCGCTAATATTTTTATGGGGTCCTGGGAAAGTGCCACTATCACACCCGTGTTGAATAAGATCATGGAAGCTGGAGAATTGATAACATGGAGGAGATTTATCGATGATTGTCTGGTCCTGTGGAAGGGGGAGAAACAGGGCCTTTTAGATTTCATCGAGGAGTTAAATGACAATCAATGGAATTTATCCTTCACTAGTACAGTCAGTGATACCTCCGTAGATTTTTTGGATCTGACACTTTTTGTGGAGGGTACCCAGCTTAAAACTAAAACTTTCTTCAAAGAGACGGATGTTAATGGCTACATAGACACCTCCAGCTGCCACCATACACCGTGGCTGAAAAATATTCCTAAGGGACAAATTAAGAGGGTCTTTAGGAATTGTACCAAAGTGGAGGATTTTAGAATACAAAGTGAGGTCATTAAGGAACGGTTCAGGGAGAAAGGATATCAGGCAGATGAACTAGCCGAATGCAGCAGGATGATAGAGGAAGAAGTTGAAGGGAAGAAGAAAAAGGTGGTGATTGAGAAAGATTTCCGCTTTTCCTTTTTAACCCAATATAATACGCAGGCTGGTTTGATAAAGGATGCCATTAGGAAAAATTGGTCCACCTTAAAAAATGACCCTGTGCTGGGGAAGGATATTCCACAAAAACCGGTAGTTATTTTCAAAAAGGCTCCATGTTTGCGTACTAAGTTAGTACATAGTTCCAACCATCAAGAGAAGATAACAAAAGGGAATAAGTTTAGCTGGTGTGGATTCTGTTTGCCATGTAAAAATCGGAAAAGGGAAGACAAAAAAATGCATACTCAATCTGTGCACTCTAATGGAAAAAATGTGGATATAAAAATTAAGGGGCAAATTACTTGTGAGAATGTAGGGGTGGTCTACATGTTGGAGTGCCCATGTGGACTCCAATATGTGGGACGTACACTTAGGAAGCTCAAAGTAAGAATTCAGGAGCATGTGAGGAACATTAAGAAGGGGTTGGAGACCCATAGTGTTTCGATGCACTTTAAATTGGTGCACCAAAAAAATCCGAGTGGTTTGTTCTTTGTGGGGTTGGAACAAGTTAAGCCCCACTGGCGTGGAGGGGATGGAGTAAAACAGATTAATAAACGTGAGGTGGAATGGATATACAAACTGGGAACGCTACAACCAAAAGGTCTGAATGTGGAGTTTGACTTAAAACCTTGTCTTACCTGAAGCGACGAAGTGTTCGTGATTGATCTAGGACCTGTGAGTGTGGTGTTGTATCGAGCAAGGACCTTCCGAGGTTGTAGAACTGGATTGGCTGGACAGCACCATGTGATATGGGGGAGTTGCTGTTTTTATGAATGAAGTAGGGCGGGCCTAGGCGTATTTGATCTGTGACTGGCTAAGAGATATCATGTGGTATGGGGGTGTTGCCATTTTTTATGAATGGAGAAAAGAGGGTGAAGGATAATGTGGTCTGTGATTGGTTGGGAGGTTTAGAGTATAGTAAAGAGGAAGTAGCATGAACGGAACTGACAGTATAGAAGTAGGCATAGATCGCCACAAGTGATTATATACTGACATATGATAGATTCATTTTGAGATGTCCTTGTTTTATGTATTTTATGTATTTGTATTTTATGCATTTTATATTGTTTTAAAAGGATGTATATGTGCATGATTTAATTTACCATTGATTGGATCATATGTGTGTGGGTAGGCGGGTGCAAACCAACCTGACCCGTTATAAGACCGCCCTGAAGTGGGTGGGATGAATACCCCTGACGAAGCTCAACCGAGCGAAACCCGGGTCGGGTGATTTTGATCCATTGTATACTGCTTGTTTATACGTGTGCATTGTGAGTATAATAAAACCGTTTTTACTCCGACTTGCATGACGGTACTTCACTATTGGATGCAATTTTGGTGTTCCATAGAAGCCTGGAAAGGAGAGGAGGAGAGGTTTTGACTGGCCTGTTTGCTTCCCCATGCTTGTGAATATCTTGCTGGCTTCGATTGTGGATTCTCTGTGATTCCAGAGGTAGCGCGGTCCTATCCAAAGAAACTCTGATAGGCTGCAGGCACAAGGCCCGCAGCCTATCAGAGGAACAGGGGAGGGAGACGCCTCTCCCTCCCCTGCCCCGCCGCAGCACTTCCATCTGTATCGCTGTCCTGAGGACGGCGATACAGATGACTATGGAGATGAGCGCTTCCACAATGGAAGCGCTCATCTCCCTGTGCCCAGCCGCCGCCATCATTCACAGCTGATCCTGTGCCCAGGTCTGAGAAAGGCTTGTACCCGGGCACAGGATTGGAAACCCGGACTGTCCGGGTCATTTCCGTAAGGGTGGCAACCCTATTCTGAGCAATGCTCTATAACACCCCCTGTGCTCTGCACACACACCCCTCCCCCCATTGACTGACAGGGCTAGACAGCAGGCTGACGTCACAGCACCATGGGGATACCGCACATGCAGCCATCAGCGCTGACCGCGGCAGTGCAAGGGTTAATGAGCCGGCATCAGTGTTTTCATCGATGCCGGTGCATACAGCAGGGGTCCAACTATTAGTGCCTGCGGGACCCCTGCAGCGGGAGAAGCTCCTGTGGCCGCCCGATCAGAGCGCTGTACCTGTATGGCGCTGGGATTTGTGACCGTGTTTCCAGTGACATACATGTACAGCGCTGGTATACTATGGGTTAATGACAAATTATTTATTATAGTATATGCTATTAAAGAAAAAAACACATGTCTTTCTGGGGACTTCAACATGCAAAGCCATTAATGTAACCTCCAAGCTATAACATTACCACATGGTTTTTCTATACTTAGAAGCTATCACATAGTACTGCGATCTGTATGATCATATATTGTGTCCGTGGATAAACCAGTAATATGTATATCAGCTTTCTGAGCAAATCTCAGTGGGGTGAAGCTATAGCACACTGTGTGTATAATACACATATATACAGTAGATATGTAAAATCCAGGATACAGCTCTGTATACAGGGCCCCCTTTACTATAGTGCTGCCGATGTACTCTTAATAAAATAAAAAAGGACTACTTACATCACACACCACTTGAATTTGTCTCTGATTTAGAGCTCAATAAAATATAAAATATTAATTTTATTAAAAGCCTGGAAGGGGTTTTGAACCCATGAACACTACATGCAAAGCAAGAGTCTTACCACTGAGCTATAGCTTTAGACACCAAAGTTGGTGATTTTTTTGATCTATGAGATGTAGTATAGCAAAAAACACAGTAAACCTAAGATCCTTTGTGACACTGACAAGTGAAGGAAGTGAGATATCATTGTCACAAATAATTTTAATTTGCCTCTTATCTAGGGCATAATAAAATATAAACATTTTTTAGAGGCTGAAAGGGATTTTGAATTCAGAAAGCCTGGACATGGGGCAACAGCATTACCACTGAGCTACCAGCTTGCCCTGTATGAGCTTGGAATTTTTGTTCATCTATGTGATGTAGCATACAAAACCACAGTAAGCCTAAAATCCTTTGTGACCCTGACAAGTGAAGGAAATTAGATATCAGCATCACACATCATTTAAATTTGCCTCTTATCTAGGGCTTAATAAAATGTAAACAGATTAAAGGGGTTTTGAACACAGAAACACTGAGTATGAGGCAATTGCTTTACCACTGAGCTATCAGCTATGCACTCATATAACACTGTATTGTGTGTGTTAGCTTACAGCATTTTAGGCACAGAGCTATAAGCTCAGCAATAGACATACTTTGGTTGTGTGATTTAGCATACAAATACATAGTATATCTATAACTCATTCTCACTTTGACCCTGACCTATGAAGAGCATAAGTCAAACTGAGATGTGAGAGTCAGGTGTCAGGGTCAGGTGTCAGGGTCAGTTATCAGGGTCAGGTGTCAGGGTCAGGGTCAGGTGTCAGGGTCAGGTGTCAGGGTCAGGGTCAGGTGTCACATTGGCATTATTTTGATACTTGACTATGATATCTGACCATGTCCTAAAATGAACACTGTACACCAGAGCGTTAGAAAGCTTTCAACATCAAATACCATAAGACTGGCTCCCGTAAATCATGCATTTATTAACTAGACATAATGCGCACAACTCAACATACTTTAAATGCTCCAAAGGTCAGTACAGAAATTCATAAATATAACTATACTATATACTATACTCCCCACATATCAATTAATATACATTCACAATAAATGCAATAACACACATAAATAGTGCACAAAACTTAAAATATAAAATAAAATAGGTCTTGGTCCCACCACTTCTATATCATGAGGAGCTCTCGCATTTATATACAGTATACTAAATGCAATTGAGGATATATATTGCTGCCACGTCAAGATAGTTACTTCAGTTACCTATTCGTTCACTCGTCTTATGCATTAAAACTGAATAAATTGGATCAGTATTGACACATGTGGCGCCTTCCCACGTGTTCCTTTTGTATGTCCTCTGATATACAAAAGAGAGTCTATAAAAATGTATGCAGAGATCTTGCTGTATACATCACATCTGTGCACCTTATTTATTTAAGGGGGTGCAAACACTTCCTCTCTTATCTCTATTGGGCTTGTATATGTGAAGCACTACAGTCGCGACGTGTCTTCAATATCAGCGCCTTTGAAGCCGCAATAACAGGTCTGTAGTGCCGTCGGACAGAATACTTCAAATAGTCAATATCCCCCGCTGTTAGTTTGTATCCGGGTTAGTAATAGGTATAATGTCTCTTACCGATGGTGTTTTCGGCCTTACGGTCAGATCGTATACCTACTTACTCTGTCCTTGTTCAGTTGGCACGCATGAGTGGTGTAGTTCTTACCATGCTGAAAGTGAGCCTCGAAATATAGATATTAGTTATGCTTAGGTGGTACAGATTAATCAAAAGACCTGGGTGGGACTCAAGATCATGATAAACTCTGGTTGGGACTCAAGACCTTCTCCATAGTTCATACTCAGCGATTGTATACATTGCAGTTATACCCTTTCTTTAATTAGTAAATTGTGCAAATACATTCACCAATATAAAATCTTATAAAAGTATATAAATGCTAAGTTGAAATAAGAATAATAAAGGAAATAAGTGAGAATAGAATGTAAAAGTAAGAAAAAAAGAGAAAAAATAAATGGATATATATATATATATATATATATATATATATATATAAAATAATAATAAAAATTACAATGGAAAAATACTGGATTAAAAATACTTGATAGTGGTAGGGAGATGGGGAGGAGGACGCAGGCCATGTTGTTGCACTGATATACAGCCCGCCATCTCCGTAGATTACATAAAACCAAAAACTTCCAATTCAGCGTTTAGACCATATGGCATAAGGGACCCGAATTCAAAGATTTTTCTTGATTCTTGCCAAACCATCTTGGATATAAAATCCTCCCTCTCCAATCTCTTTTGACTGATTGTATTGCACTACTGTATTGTAGTGATGAACAAACATCGGCATGGACGATTCAAGAACGCGATCGCGTGAACACGATCAAATGTTTGCGAACCGCAAGTTCGCCGTGGGCCCTATTTACTTTAATGGCAGGCAAACCTGAAAAACCTTCAGGTCATTTTTGCAGTCGCCAAATACTTGCAAGAAGTGCACAAATCATCCCACAACATGGACAGTGACATACCAGAGGGGGATCAATGGCAAAAATTCCAACAAAAAATATGTATTTTAATCAGGGGCAATTTTTATGCGTCTTAAAAGGGAAACTCTCAAAATGTGCCATGCTGGAGACTAGAAATTTTTTATTTTAGGCCACGGGAGTACAGGCACCAAACATTAGGCATTCACCTGACAGACAACATCAAGTAATTATATGGCTGGAGGTATATTAGACGGTCATTGGATATCAATTTTACTTCAGGCCAGTGGAGTACAGGCCCCAAAAATTATTGATTCAATGTATAGAAAAGAACAAGTAATTATGTGGCTGGAGGTATATTAGACGGTCATTGGATATAAATTTTACTGCAGGCCAGTACAAATACATGTCAAATACATATTTTTAACCCCTTAAGGACATAGGACGTACCGGTACGCCCTATTTCCCGAGTCCTGAAGGACACAGGACATACTGGTATGTCCTAACTTAAAATCGGCATTCCGGCGCCGCGGGGGTTAATCGCAACGGGATGCCGGCTGAAATCATTCAGCCGGCAACCTGTCACAACGCCAGGGGGGGTCATGTGACCCCCCCGTATCGGCGATCGCCGCAAACCGCAGGTCAATTCAGACCTGCGGTTTGATGCGCTTTTTGCAGTTTCTGATCCCCGCGGTCAGATCAGAAACTTTATAATGCCCAAAATATATATATTTCACCTCCCCCTGCACCCCTGCATGATTTTAGCCAAGTGGGAGGTGCAGGGGGAGGGTTGCGGGCGGTGTGGGCGGTGCGGTAGGCGGGCGGTGCGGCAGGCGGAATTGCGATCCCCCGTCCGCCTCCCCTTGAATAATCGTTGGCGTCTAGTGGGTATACCAGGGTGCCAGCACATTGCTGGCACCCTGGTATAAACGGCTGACATCTGCGATGCGATGTCAGCCGTTTAACCCTTTCCATACAGCGGTCCGTACGGACCGCTGTATGGAAAAGGTTAACAGCTCAGGGAGCTCCCTCCCTCTCCCATCGGGGGGCTGCTGTGCCCTTGCAGCCCCCCGATGGAGAGGGAGAGAGCCCCCAGACAGCCCCCCGACAGCCCCGTCCTTACCCTTCCCCGTCTGCGCAGTTCTGGCCAGTACTGAGCAGACGGGGAAGGTTCCCATGGCAACAGGACACCGTCTCAGGCATCCTGCTGTCCATGGTGCTGAACAGATCTGTGCTAAAAGGCATAGATCTGTTCAGACAAAGTGTAAAATACAGTACAGTACAATATATATTGTACTGTACTGTATTATACAGACATCAGACCCACTGGATCTTCAAGAACCAAGTGGGTCTGGGTAAAAAAAAAAAAGTGAATAAAAGTGAAAATAAAGTAAAAATCAAAAAACACATTTATCACTGATTAAAAATGAAAAAATAAAATTCCCTACACATGTTTGGTATCACCGCGTTCGTAACGACCTGATCTATAAAATGGTCATGTTACTTTACCCGAACGGTGAACGCCATAAAAATAAAAAATAAAAAACTATGATGAAATTGAAATTTTGCCCACCTTACTTCCCAAAAATGGTAATAAAAGTGATCAAAAAAGTTGCATGTACGCCAAAATTGTAACAATCAAACCGTCATCTCATCCCGCAAAAATCATACCCTACCCAAGATAATCGCCCAAAAACTAAAAAAAACTATGGCTCTTAGACTATGGAAACACTAAAACATGATTTTCTTTGTTTTGAAAATGAAATCATTGTGTAAAACTTACATAAATTAAAAAAAAAGTATACATATTAGGTATCGCCGCGTCCGTATCGACCGGCTCTATAAAAATATAAAATTTGAATACCTTAAGGGGTGTAGTTTCTTAGATGGGGGTAACTTTTATGGAGTTTCTACTCTAGGGGTGCATCAGGGGGGCTTCAAATGGGACATGGTGTCAAAAAAACAGTCCAGCAAAATCAGCCCTCCAAAATCCATACGGCGCACCTTTGACTCTACGCCCCGCTGTGTGGCCGTACAGTAGTTTACGGCCACATATGGGGTGTTTCTGTAAACAGCAGAGTCAGGGCAATAAAGATACAGTCTTGTTTGGCTGTTAACCCTTGCTTTGTTAGTGGAAAAAATGGGTTAAAATGGAAAATTAGGCAAAAAAATGAAATTCTCAAATTTCATCGCCATTTGCCAATAACTGTTGTGCAACACCTAAAGGGTTAACGACGTATGTAAAATCAGTTTTGAATACCTTGAGGGGTGTAGTTTCTTAGATGGGGTCACTTTTAGGGAGTTTCTCCTCTAGGGGTGCATCAGGGGGCTTCAAATGGGACATGGTGTAAATAAACCAGTCCATAAAAATCAGCCTTCCAAAAACCAAACGGCGCACCTTTCACTCTACGCCCCGCTGTGTGGCCGTACAGTAGTTTACGGCCACATATTGGGTGTTTCTGTAAACGGCAGAGTCAGGGCAATAAATATACAGTCTTGTTTGGCTGTTAACCCTTGCTTTGTTAGTATAAAAAATGGGTTAAAATGAAAAATTAGACAAAAAAATGAAATTCTCAAATTTCCTCCCCATTTGCCAATAACTCTTGTGCAACACCTAAAGGGTTAACAACGTATGCAAAATCAGTTTTGAATACCTTGAGGGGTGTAGTTTCTTAGATGGGGTCATTTTGGGGTGGTTTCTATTATGTAAGCCTCGCAAAGTGACTTGAGACCTGAACTGGAACCTAAAAATTGAGTTTTTGTAAATTTCTGAAAGCCTTATAACATCCCCAAAAAATAAAATATCATTCCCAAAATAATTCAAACATGAAGTAGACATATGGGGAATGTAAAGTCATCACAATTTTTGGGGGTATTACTATGTATTACAGAAGTAGAGAAACTGAAACTTTGAAATTTGCTAATTTTTCCAAATTTTTGGTAAATTAGGTATTTTTTTGTGCAAAAAAAATAAAAAAAATTTACTTCATTTTACCAGTGTCATGAAGTACTATATGTGACGAAAAAACAATCTCAGAATGGCCTGGATAAGTCAAAGCGTTTTAAAGTTATTAGCACTTAAAGTGACACTGGTCAGATTTGCAAAAAATGGCCTGGTCCTAAGGTGAAAAAAGGCTGTGTCCTTAAGGGGTTAAAAGAACTAAGAATATAAAATTTGATTAAAAACATGGCTAACGAAACACCCCCGCTTCAACAAACCCCAAATGATAATAGGTTGCATTCGATAACACGTGGTCATCACAGGTGTTGAATTCCTCCGAGGCCCCAACAATTAGGCATTAACCGTACAGAAAAGATCAAGTGATTATGTGGCTGGAGGTATATTAGACGGTCAATGGATATCAATTTTACTGCAGGCCAGTGGACTACAGGCCCCAAAAATTATTCATTCACAGTACAGAAAAGAACTATTGATAATGTGGCTGGAGGTACATTAGGCGGTCATTGTATTGCAATTTAACTGTTGGCCAGTTAGATTACAGGCCCCAAAAATTATGCATTCACCGTACACAAAAGATCAACTGATTATGTGGCCGGAGGTATATTAGACGGTCAATGGATATCAATTATACTGCATGCCAGTGGACTACAGGCCCCAAAAATTATTAATTCACCGTACAGAAAACAACTGATAATGTGGCTGGAGGTACATTAGGCAGTCACCGTAAAAACAATTTTACTGTTGGCCAGTTCGATTACAGGCCCCAAAAATTATGCATTCACTATACATAAAAGATCAAGTGATTATGTGGCAGGAGGTATATTAGATGGTCAATTGATATCAATTTTACTGCAGGCCAGTAGACTACAGGCCCCAAAAATTATTAATTCACCGGACAGAAAACATCAAGTGATTATGTGGCTGGAGGTATATTAGATGGTCATTGGATATAAATTTTACTGCAGGCCAGTACAAATACATGTCAAATACATATGTTTAAAAGAACAATAAAAAATAAAATTGGATTAAAAACATGGTTAACAAAATCCCCACTCTTGAAAAAATCCCTAATGATAATAGTTGAAATTCGATAACACGTGGTTGTCACAGGTGTTGAATTCCTCCGAGGTCCTAAACATTAGGCATTAACCGGACAGAAAAGGCCTTTTATGCCGCTGTATTTACATAAGACAGGGACCATTATTTGTTCTGGGTGATGGCAGATATGTGTGGGCTGTCATGAGGAAATTAAACTAAACGTGGTTGTCACAGGTGTTGAATTCCTCTGAGATCCATGCCTCTTTCATTTTTATAAATGTGAGGTAGTCTACACAGTCGTGAGCTAGGCGAGTGCGCTAATCAGGTCACGATCCCCCCTGCTGCGCTGAATGTCCTTTTGGACAGGACACTTGACGAGGGGCAAGCCAAGAGTTCCATGGCAAATTGTGTCAGCACTGGCTACAGGTCAAGCCTGCACACTGAGCAGTCAAGGGGTTCCTCGCTCGCTAGTCGGATACCTGAAAGTCTAGGCATTCCCTAAGGCTGGATCTGGAGGGCGGCTGTCGATGGGTTGGCTCCAAGAATGATCTCATATCCAAATTGACCAACACATCTTTAAACCACCCTCTTCTTGCATGCGCTGTAGGATTGGTACTCGCAACTTTTCTCTGTGAATGGAAAATCATCTGCCAACGCCCGCAACAGCAGAATGCAGCATCTATCGCAGCAAGGCCTGGAATTGCTGAATTCTGACAGCCCCCTGTGATGCTGCTAACATGTCTGCCATTTTGTGTTTGTACCGGGGGTCTAAGTACGTTGCCACCCAGTACTGGTCCTTGCCCTTTATGATTTTATACGACGATCCCTCTTCAAACACTGTATCATGAAGGTCCCCATTTGCACTAAATTGGAAGCGGTGCTCCTGCTCATAGCCTAGGAGATTGTCGTCCTCGGTCTCCTGCCCCTCATCCGCAGACAACACCAGTGTTCCCAGAAAAGTTTAAAGCCTGCTCTTCTTGCTCCTCCTCCTCTTCCTCTACCCAGGCACCATCATCCTCTGACTCCTCTTCAGACTCCTGCTGACTTGTCTCAGATGGAGTAGCCCCCCTGGGAATTCATTCAGCATTGCGACTTCCTCATCTTCCTGCTCCTGCTCCTCGATGGCTTGATCAATGACACGAAGCAATGCACACTCCAGAAATAAGGCATAAGGTATGATGTCACTGATGGTGCCCTGGCTGCGACTGACCAATTTGGTGATCTCATCAAATGGCCGCAGAAGTCTGCATGTGTCGCCCATAAGCAGCCACTGGCGCGGTGAAGAAAAAACAAGCTCCCCAGAACCTGTCCTGCCGCAGAGTTTGTACAGTTAGTCGTTAACGGCACGTTTCTGCTGGAGCAGTCTATCAAGCATATACAAGGTGGAGTTTCAGCACGTTGGGCTGTCACAAACCAGACGTCTGACGGGCAAGTGGTGTCGCCGCTGAACGTCAGCAAGGCGAGCCATGACCGTGTAAAATATTCTAAAATGGCCAGAAATTTTCCTGGCCTGCCGCAAGACGTCCATGACCATGGGGTATTTGGCAACGAATCGCTGCACGACTAAGTTCAGGACATGTGCCATGTGTGTCATTTTGCCCTGTTTCAGTGCGCTCAGCAGATTGGCACCGTTATTGCACACCACTTTACCATCTGTCAAATTGTGCGGGGTTAGCCACTGATCGGCTTGTGACCGCAGAGCTGAAAGGAGTGCAGGAACGGTGTGGCTCTTGGCTTCCAGGCACAACAGCCGCAGCACAGCATGGCAACGTCTCACCTGGCATGTCGAATAGGTTCTGGGGAGCTTGGGGGGTGCAGCGGAAGAGGCGGTAGCAGTGGAAAAGGAGTAGTCAGCAAGAATGAGATGGAGGATGGAGTAGGAGGAGGAGAAGAAGAGGCAGGCCTGCATGTAATTCGTGGCGGTAACACAAAATCCTCACGAGTGCCACGGGTTACAGAAGGTTTGTCCCTCTGTATAGCTGCGGTATCAAGAGATCCGCACACAAATGCTGCACATGCACTATATATAAATTGTATTATAGGTATATCACACCCCTGCCTCAATCAGTTTTTTGGGGGGGCAACAGGTATATCACAACAGTTGCAATTACTTGTTCCAATAGCGTTTGTCCCTCTGTATAGCTGCAGTATCTCAGCAGAACCGCACACAAATGCTGCACATGCACTATATATAAATTATATTTTAGGGATATCACACCCTTGCCTCAATCAATTTCTTTGGGGGGGAACTGGTATATCACAACAGTTGTAATTAGTTGATCCTGTAGCGTTTGTCCCTCTGTATAGCTGCGGTATCTCAGCAGAACCGCACACAAATGCTGCACAATACAAATGCACTATATAGAAATTATATTATAGGTATATCACACCCTTGCCTCAATCAGTTTTTTTGGGGGGCAACTGGTATATCACACCAGTTGAAATTAGTTGTTCCAGTAGCATTTGTCCCTCTGTATAGCTGCGGTATATTAGCAGAACCGCACACAAATGCTGCACATGCACTATATAGAAAGTATTTTAAAGGTATATCACACCCCTACCTCAATACGTTTTTTTGGGGGGCAACTGGTATATAACACCAGTTGCAATTAGTTGTTTCAATAGCATTTGTCCCTCTTTATAGCTGCGGTATCAAGAGATCCGCACACAAATGCTGCACATGCACTATATATAAATTGTATTATAGGTATATCACACCCCTGCCTCAATCAGTTTTTTGGAGGGGCAACAGGTATATCACAACAGTTGCAATTACTTGTTCCAATAGCGTTTGTCCCTCTGTATAGCTGCAGTATCTCAGCAGAACCGCACACAAATGCTGCACATGCACTATATATAAATTATATTTTAGGGATATCACACCCTTGCCTCAATCAATTTTTTTGGGGGGAACTGGTATATCACAACATTTGCAATTAGTTGTTCCAATAGCGTTTGTCACTCTGTATAGCTGCGGTATCTCAGCAGAACCGCACACAAATGCTGCACAATACAAATGCACTATATAGAAATTATATTATAGGTATATCACACCCTTGCCTCAATCAGTTTTTTTGGGGGGCAACTGGTATATCACACCAGTTGAAATTAGTTGTTCCAGTAGCATTTGTCCCTCTATATAGCTGCGGTATATTAGCAGAACCGCACACAAATGCTGCACATGCACTATATAGAAAGTATTTTATAGGTATATCACACCCCTACCTCAATACGTTTTTTTGGGGGGCAACTGGTATATAACACCAGTTGCAATTAGTTGTTTCAATAGCATTTGTCCCTCTTTATAGCTGCGGTATTGCAGCAGAACCGCACACATCTGCTGCACAATACAAATGCACTATAATATACTTTCTATGTTAGAAAGTATATTATAAGTATATCACAACCCTCAGTATGTCACACCTATCGATAGCACACCTACACCAGTCCTTAAAAGGACTTTAATGGCCCTATTAGCTAGCATTTAGTGTCTCTAACAGTCTGTCCCTGCTCCACACAACAACCTCTCCCTACACTGGCAAAAGACTTAATGTAAAATGGCGGCCAGATCGGGTTTATTTATAGGATAGGGGAGTGTCCATGTGCTCAAACGTCTCAATTGGCTGTCCTGTGCCACCTTATGGATGTGTCATGGGTCAAAGTTTGGCAGAATGCAAAAGAATATGGGGCCGTTGGAAATCGCCATATGTTCGCCTGTTCGTCGAACCAGGAACGGGCAAAGTTCGCCGCGAAACGATGGCTGGGCGAACCGCAAGGCCATCTCTATCTATTGGGTTTTTAGCTTGTGATGTTTTGAAATGATATGATAGAGAATGTATCCTTTTCTTATGTTGTTTATATGTTCTGCAATGCGTATAATTAGCGATCTTCCTGTACCGCCAATATATTGTTTTGAGCATGGACCATGGACACTCGATAATGTAGATAACCCCTTTCGTGTTGCATGTTAAAATCTCTTTTATCTCCCAGTTGAAATTATTAACTGTCGATTTGATCATCTTAGTAGTTTTGGGGAATTTTGTAACTCTAAACTTTACACACATTCCACATCTGTGGAACCCATTTATGGTCATCCATGTTACACTCATAGGTACATCCATCTTTTTGCGTATCGTGGGTGCTATTTGAAGTGCCAAATTAGGTGCCCTTTTAAATACAATTTTTTTTTTTTTCTGGTAGCATAGTGTTTAGAATTTTATCTTCCTTCAACAGGTACCAATGCTTATTGATTACTTTTGTTATAAATTTATACAGAGGCACACAAGACAACTCAGTTAACAACACAACAACCCCAACAGTCACCAGCACAACAAAGAAGAAGAAACAAACGAAGGTCCCAAATACAAAATGGGGAAAAAATAGGGGATAATATAGTTAATTTTAGTGCAGTAAGTCTTAGTACCAGCCAAAAGAGTCTATTAAGTAAGGGATTGAAATTTGCCCCAAGCAAACAGTTTGACAAGATTAGTAATTATATAGGTATTGAAAAATATATCAGGAAGTTATGTTGTAAAAAAATATTATATGAAGAATCCCATCCAGGATAAGAGTCCGTCTATCTCAAATTATATACATACTGACGTTAAACCAAAATCAAAGATGTACCCAAGCAATGAAATCAGTAAGGAAGTGGCAGAATTTAGAGGGGCTGTAGAAGTAGATATTAGAAAGTTACGTCAGAAACGGTATAAAGAGAAGAATGTGAGCAATGAGGAAATAAACGCTATTAAAAGTTACAAAAAAATGAACAAATAACTATACGCCCCGCAGACAAAGGCGGAGCTATAGTTATTTTAGATACAGATAAATATATAGAGGAGTGCAATAAACAACTGGCCGATACAGAAACATATAGGATTTTACAGACTGACCCAGTGGAATGTTTGATAAGGAGTTATCTAGAGTATGTACATTGGCATTTGAGAAAGGAATTTTGAATAAAAGAGAGTATGATTTTATTTTGGGAACACCTAAGAGTAGTGATGGACGAACATCCGCCGGGATGGCTCGCAAACGCGATCAAATGTTTGCGAACCTGCAAGTTTGCGGCGGGCCCCCTTCACTTTAAAGGCAGGCGAACCTGGAATACCTTCAGGTCATATTTGCAGCCACCAAATACTTACTAGAAGTGCACAAATAGTCCCACAACATGGAAAGAGACATACGAGATGTATTATTCGAATTTGCGATCTCCATTCATAATTTTTTTCAATGCGAAATATCGGCAATGTAATTTTCGCCTACAGCAACTGGTTTCCACCAGACCGAAGTTGGATACGATCAGAAAAGATGGTTGGCAACAATTTTCGCGTCGTTGAGGATGAATTTCTGATCACTGTAAGTAATTTGACATTAAAGCAGTGTATTTGATTACATTTCACATACATGTTATAACAATCGCTGTATATGCAGATTGAGTGTTTAAAAAAAGCACCATAGCGAAAATCCCTAATGATGCAATAAATTTTTTCGCGGTACACACAACTTCACATTTTATAAGGTCTCATTGGTGCACTAAGTATTGTTGGGAGAACTTGCCACTCCAGTACAGGCCCCAAAAATTAGCCAATAGGCATTCACCTGACAGCACACAACTTTGAAGGATTCTGTGGCTGGAGGGACATTAGGCGGTAACAGGATAAATATGTAACTTTAGGCCAGTACAGGCCCCAAAAATTAGCCAATAGGCATTCACCTGACAGCAAAGAACTTTGGATTCTGTGGCTGGAGGTACATTAGGCAGTCACAGGATAAATATGTAACTGTAGGCCAGTACTGGCCCCAAAAATTTGCCAATAGGCATTCACCTGACAGCAAAGAAATTGGGATTCTGTGGCTGGAGGTACATTAGGGGGTCACAGGATAAATATGTAACTGTCGGCCAGTACAGGCCCCAAAAATTAGGCATTCAACGGACATAAAAGGTCTTTTATGCCGCTGTATTAACATAAGACAGGGACCATGATTTGTTCTGGATGGTGGCAGATATTTGTGGGCTGTCATGAGGAAATTCAATCAAACATGGTTGACTCGTCACATGTGTTGAATTCCTCCAAGATCCATGCATTCATTTTTAGAAATGTGAGGTAGTCCACACTGTCGTGAGCTAGGCGAGTAAGCTTATCGTTCACGATCCCCCCTGCTGCGCTAAATATCCTTTCGGACAGGACACTGGACCAGCTCTGGCCACAGGTCAAGCCTGCACACCCAGTAGTCCAGGAGTTCATCGATTCTCAGAGCGTCCACATTGGCCGTTAACTCGATGTAGTCGGACACCTGTCGGTCTAGGCGTTCCCTGAGGCTGGATCTGGAAGACAGCTGTCGATGGGTTGGCTAAAAGAATGATCTCATATCTGAAGTGATCAACACATATTCAAACTGTCCTCTTCTTCCATGCGCTGTTGGATTGGTACCTGCAACTGTTTCTCTGTTTGTAGAAATTTGTCTGCCAGCGCCCGCAAAAGCAGAATGCAGCATTTCTCGAAGCAAGGACTGGAAGTGCTGCATTCTGACAGCCCTCTGCGATAGTGGTAACATTTCTGCCATTTTGTGTTTGTAACGGGGGGTCTAAGTAAGTTGCCACCCAGTACAGGTCCTTGCCGTTTATGCTTTTTATACGGGGGTCCCTCTTCAAACACTGGAGCATGAAGGCCCCCATTTGCACTAAATTGGAAGCAGTGGAGTGGCCTGGCTCCTGCTCATCATCCAGGATAATGTCCTCCTCGTTCTCCTCCTCCCCATCCACGGACAACACCAGGGATCCCAGAAAAGTTTAAAGCATGCTCTTCTTGCTTCTCCTCCGCTCCCGACACCATCCTCCTCTGACTCCTCTTCAGACTCCTGTTGTTGACTTGTCTCAGATGGAGTTGCCCCCCCTGCGAATTCATCCAGCATTGCAACTTCCTCATCTTCCTGCTCCTGCTCCTCGATGGCTTGATTAATGACACGACGCAATGCACGCTCCAGAAAGAAGGCATAAGGTACGATGTCACTGATGGCGCCCTTGCTGCAACTGACCAGTTTGTTGATCTTATCAAATGGCCGCAGAAGTCTGCATGCGTCGTGCATGAGCAGCCACTGGCGCGGTAAAAAAAAACAATCTCACCAGAACCTGTCCTGCCGCAGAGTTCGTACAGGTAGTCATTAACTGCACGTTTCTGCTGGAGCAGCCTTATACAAGGTGGAGTTCCAGCACGTCAGGCAGTCACAAATCAGACGTCTGAGAGGCAGGTGGTGTCGCCACAGAATATCAGCAAGGCCAGCCATTGCCGTGTAAGATCTTCTAAAATAACCATAGATTTTCCTGGCCTGCAGCGGGGACGTCCTGGACCCCAGGTTATTTGGCAATGAATCGTTGCACGACTAATTTCAGGACGTGAGCCATGCATGGCACGTGTGTCATTTTACCCTGTTTCAGCGCGCTCAGCAGTTGGGCACCGTTGTCGCACAACAATTTACCAACTGTCAAATTGAGTGGGGTTAGCCACTGATCTGCCTGTGACCGCAAAGCTGAAAGGAGTGCAGGACCGGTGTGGCTCTTGGCTTCCAGGCACAACAGATGCAGCACAGCATGTCAACGTTTCACCTGGCACGTCAAATAGGTTATGGGGATCTTGGGGGCGCAGCGGAAGAGACGGTAGCAGCGGAAAAGGAGAAGTCAGCCGATGAGGAGAGGGAGAATGGAGTAGGAGGAGGAGAAGAAGAGGCATGCAATCCGTGGCAGTAACACCAAATCTACACGGGTGCCACAGCTGAAATGCTTGATGGCCGTCAGAAGGTTCACCCAGTGGGCAGTAAAAGTTATGTACCATCCCTGCCTGCCTGGTCATATGTATCTTGGCACCGACACTGTGTGCCAGAGATACATTCACTTGCCGCTGAACGTGGCCATATAGCTCTGTGATTGTCACGGAACCATGAACCAGACGTACAACAAGAGATAAGAGAAAATAAGAAGGCTTTATTGAAAATAAAGCTGTAAAGCAAAAGTCCAAACGGATGGTGAAACCGAGCAGAGTCTTTGCGAAGCCAGAGGTCAGGAACCAGAGGGGTAGTCAGACGAAGCCAGGATCAGGAACCAGCAGGGTAGTCAGACGAAGCCAGGATCAGGAACCAGCAGGGTAGTCAGACGAAGCCAGGATCAGGAACCAGAAGGGTAGTCAGACGAAGCCAGGATCAGGAACCAGAAGCAGCAGCAGTCTTTGAAGCATGTGAACACAAGAGGACCAAGCAAGGAACTGAAGCCACAGACCTCCTATATATATATGAGCTAGGCATCCAGCTCCTCCCAGTGGGAAGGAGGAGCCGCAGGGTGGAAGGCTACAAGAAACCCAGAAACCAAGATGGCCGCCAGCACATGTCAAACGAAGGAGAACAGCAAGAAGGTAAGACCATGACAGTACCTCCCCCTCAAGGGCCCCTCCTCCGCGGAGCACAAAACGGTTTCTGAGGGAAGCGTGCGTGGAAGGCTCGGAGCAAGGCAGGAGCATGGACATCTGCGGAGGGAACCCAGGAACGCTCCTCTGGACCATAACCACGCCAATGGACCAAAAACTGCAACCGACCGCGGACCAGGCGTGAGTCCAGGATATTGCTCACCTCATATTCCTCACGATTGCCCACTTGGACCGGACGAGGCCGAGGAACCGAGGAAGTGAAACGATTACACACCAGTGGCTTCAACAGGGAGACATGAAACACGTTGGAGATCCGCATGCCAGGAGGAAGCGCAAGGGCATAGGCTACCGGGTTTACCCTGCGAAGCACTCGGAAGGGACCAACAAAGCGAGGCGCCAGCTTGGGAGTGGGCACTCGAAGGTTGAGGTTGCGGGTGGACAACCATACACGGTCTCCGACCTGGTAGGAAGGAGCAGGTGCTCGTCTGCGATCAGCCTGGAGTCTCTGGCGCTGCGCAGAGACCTCAAGGGACTTCTGGATCTGTACCCAAGAAGCACGTAGGACGGAAAGGTGATCCTCCACAGCCGGAATATCCTGGGGAGAGAATACCTCCGGTAACACGGCAGGTTGGAACCCATAATTGGCCATGAAGGGAGACGTCCCAGAGGAAGAGTTCACCGCCGTGTTCCTGGCAAACTCAGCCCAAGGCAGGAGGTCAACCCAATTGTCTTGGTGATCGGAGACATAGCAACGAAGGAATTGCTCCAAGGCCTGATTGGATCGTTCTGCGGCCCCATTGGACTGAGGGTGGTAGGCCGAGGAGAAGGAGAGATGAATCCCCAACTGGGAGCAAAAGGCGCGCCAGAACCTGGACACAAACTGACTCCCCCGATCCGACACAATCTTCTTGGGCAAACCGTGCAACCGGAAGACCTCCCTGGCAAAAATCGTGGCCAACTCTTGTGCAGAGGGTAACTTCTTGAGAGGAACACAGTGGCACATTTTGGAAAACCGATCCACAATCATGAGAATGACCGTATGGCCTCGGGATGCAGGGAGGTCCACAATGAAATCCATCCCCAGGTGTGACCATGGGCGCTCCCCGGTGGCTATGGGTTGCAGAAGGCCCAACGGAAGGTGCCGAGGGGACTTACTCTGGGCACAAACGGAGCATGCCGCTACATATGCGGCGATGTCGGAACGTAGGGAAGGCCACCAGAACAGACGTGAAACAGCCCAGGACAGCTGATTCTTTCCAGGATGCCCCGCGGTCTTGGAGTTATGGTAGGTTCGCAACAACCGAGTGCGCAACTCCTCAGGCACAAAACATCTGCCGTTGGGTCTCCCAGAGGGAGCACCAGATTGAGCCGCCAAAATCTGCTCACCCAGGGGAGAGGTCAGGCTGGTGCGAATGGCGGCCAGGATCTGATTCGGAGGTATGACCGAAGTCGGAATCGACTCCTCCCTGGACAGCTCGGAGTACTGCCGTGATAAGGCATCCGCCCTGATGTTCTTGGAACCGGGTAGGTAGGAGACCACGTAATTAAAACGTGACAAGAACAGAGCCCATCTGGCCTGAAGTGGTGTCAATCTCTTGGCCTCAGAAAGGTAGGTCAGATTCTTATGGTCCGTCAGGATGAGAACCGGAACCACCGAACCCTCGAGCAAGTGCCTCCATTCTTTAAGGGCCTGCACGATGGCCAATAACTCCCTGTCACCAATCTGATAGTTGCACTCCGCGAAAGACAGTTTCCGGGAGTAAAACCCACAAGGAAGCAGAGGACCCTCTGGTGTTCTACGCTGAGACAGAAGGGCGCCTACTCCCGTCTCAGACGCGTCCACCTCGAGGACAAAGGGCAACCCAGGGTTGGGATGCGACAGAATCGGAGCCGACACAAAGGCGGACTTTAGGGCCTCAAAAGCTCGGATGGCCTCGAGCGGCCAGACCTGGGAATTACTGCCCTTCCTGGTCAGATCCGTGAGAGGCTTGGCCAGCATGGAAAAGTCCCTGATGAACTTCCGATAATAATTGGCGAAGCCCAAAAAGCGCTGCAGGGAACGAAGACCACTGGGCTGGGGCCACTGTAAGACAGCCGAAACCTTCTCAGGATCCATGGAGAACCCCTCAGCGGAAATGATGTAACCTAAGAAGGTTACCTGGGATCGGTGAAATTCGCATTTCTCAAGCTTACCGAACAGCTTGTTCTCTCGTAACCGTTGCAACACTCGTCTGACATCCAGAATGTGGGCCTCCATGGATTCAGAATATACCAAGATGTCATCCAAATAGACCACCACACACTGCTGCAACAGGTCACGGAAAACATCGTTGATGAATTCCTGAAAGACTGCGGGCGCATTGCACAACCCAAAGGGCATAACCAAGGATTCATAATGACCGGTCCTGGTGTTAAACGCGGTCTTCCACTCATCGCCCGCCTTGATCCTTACCAGGTTATATGCCGCCCTCAGGTCGAGTTTGGTAAAGACCGTGGCCCCTTTAAGGCGATCGAACAGCTCGGAAATCAAGGGTATCGGGTAAGCGTTCTTGATCGTGATGCGATTGAGACCCCTGTAATCGATGCAAGGCCTCAACTCACCGCCCTTCTTTTTCACAAAGAAAAATCCAGCCCCTGCCGGGGACGAAGATTTGCGAATGTGTCCGCGTGAAAGCGCCTCCCTCACGTACTCCTCCATGGCCTCATTCTCCGCTACCCGACAGTGGATAGACTTTGCCACGAGGAGGAACGGCACCAGATTGTAACTCTATGGCACAATCGTATGGGCGGTGCGGAGGTAGGGCAACCGCGCGCACCTTATCGAATACATCCCGGTACTCCTCGTATTCAGGAGGCAACAGAGAGTCCGAGGAAGTACACAGCAACTTGACAGACCCATGGATGCAACTAGCCCCACACTGCGGTGACCACGAAAGGATCTCGACCGATCTCCAATCGAAAGTCGGATTATGCTTCTGGAGCCAGGGGTACCCCAAGACCACCGAGTAGTGTGGAGATGAAATAACCTGGAGGCAGACCGACTCTCTGTGAACGGCACCAATGGCTATCCCCACTGGAAGGGTCTCATGAGTCACGTGTGGCGGCAGAAGGGGTCTGCCGTCTATCGCCTCAAGAGCCAGTGGGGAACCTCGAGCCTGCAGAGGAATGGAATTGGCGGCAGCGAACACACTATCAATGAACAAACCACCAGCACCAGAGTCCACCAACGCCTGGGTCATCACCGAGCCCCCGACCCAGGAGAGGACAACAGTGATCAGTGGTTTTTCAACACGGGAAACCGGGGACGAGGAGACTCCACCCAAGATCTGCCCCCGACAGGATCTCAGGTACGAGCGTTTTCCCGGACGGTTCGGACATGCCAACCGAAAATGCCCACCGAGACCACAGTACATGCATCGGCCCTCGCGTCTCCGGAGTGCCCTCTCCCCCTCGGACAGGCGAGCAAACCCCAGCTGCATGGGTTCACCCCCAGACAAGTCATCCCCAGGAGGCGTGGGAGGAGAGGGAGGCACGGGTGGGACAGCAAACGTAGGCACCAATCTGTTAGAAGACCTCCGCAGGTTCTCCTTAAAGGAAGGTCTCTCCCTGAGTCTGGTGTCAATCAAAATCAGGAAAGAAATAAGAGACTCAAGCTCAACTGGTAGGTCCTTAGCTGCAACCTCATCCTTCAAGGCATCCGAGAGACCATGAGAGAAAGCAGCGACCAGAGCCTCATTATTCCAGCCCACCTCTGCTGCCAGGGTACGAAACTCAATGGCGTATTCAGCTACGGATCGTGAACCCTGTCTGATGGACATAAGGAGCTTCGCAGCAGAGGCAGCACGAGCCGGCACATCGAATACCTTCCGAAGAGAAGCAACAAAACCGGAAAACTCGGCAACCACGGGATTGTTGTTCTCCCATAAAGGGCTGGCCCAGGCCAAGGCCTTGTCCGAGAGCAGCGAGATCAAGAAGCCCTCCTTTGATCTCTCAGTGGGAAAGGCATGTGGCAGCAACTCGAAATAAATGCCCACCTGGTTAAGGAAACCTCGGCACTGAGTTGGCTCTCCCCCAAAGCGCCGTGGAAGAGGGGCAGAACCGGTCATACCCCGAAACACCGCAGGCGCAACAACAGGTGTCGGGGTAGACTCTGGCGCAACAACCGGAGCGGCAGTAGGAGCGAGCCCAGGAGCGACAACCGACCCATCGGCAACGGGAGCGAAATGAGCCGTGCGTTCAAGCAGGGTTTGCAACGCCACAGCGAACCGACCCAACAGGTGATCCTGCTGATCAAGTCTGGCAACCAGCGTGGGTAGCGAGGATGGCCCTGTACCGTCAGAAGTCATGGCTTGGTCCTAATGTCTCGGAACCATGAACCAGACGTACAACAAGAGATAAGAGAAAATAAGAAGGCTTTATTGAAAATAAAGCTGTAAAGCAAAAGTCCAAACGGATGGTGAAACCGAGCAGAGTCTTTGCGAAGCCAGAGGTCAGGAACCAGAGGGGTAGTCAGACGAAGCCAGGATCAGGAACCAGCAGGGTAGTCAGACGAAGCCAGGATCAGGAACCAGCAGGGTAGTTAGACGAAGCCAGGATCAGGAACCAGAAGGGTAGTCAGACGAAGCCAGGATCAGGAACCAGAAGCAGCAGCAGTCTTAGAAGCATGTGAACACAAGAGGACCAAGCAAGGAACTGAAGCCACAGACCTCCTATATATACAGTATATGAGCTAGGCATCCAGCTCCTCCCAGTGGGAAGGAGGAGCCGCAGGGTGGAAGGCTACAAGAAACCCAGAAACCAAGATGGCCGCCAGCACATGTCAAACGAAGGAGAACAGCAAGAAGGTAAGACCATGACAGTGATGCCCTTCTGGGATAAATATTTCGGGGGCCTTCCCTTGCGGTGTTCCAATGGCCACAAATTTTCTAAAGGCCTCCGAGTCCACCAGTTTATATGGCAGTAGTTGGCCGGCTAGCAGTCTTGACAAGCCAGCGGTCAGCCGTTGGGCAAGAGGGTTATCCGGCGTTATCATCTTTTTTCGCTCGAACAATTGGGGAAAGGAAGCCTGCCTTTTGCCAGATGAACACGACAATGGCACGATGGAAGGGGGAGTGGAGGATAACTGGGAAGAGAGAGGAGAAGGAGAAGAGGTAGGACGGTGAGCGCCAGGAGTGTGGCTTTGTGGGTTCTGACGGTGTTGCTCCCACTGGGCTCGGTGATGGGACACCAGGTGCCTTCTTCAGGTAGTCATCCCTAGGTGAGTGTTGGGCTTACCGCGACTTATGCATTGACAGCACAGGCTGCAGATGGCAACAATATTGTTAGTAGCGGACACATTAAAAAATCCCACACTGCGGAGCCATGTGCTGGCGTCCTGGGAGGGCCAGATGTGACCGTGCATGGTGGATGTTTCGTTCCAGATACATTAGCAGTCTGCTTTTTGCCTCCTGTGCACTGGAAGTTCTGCCTGCTTCTACTCCTTCTCCTCCCTATCTGCTGCTCTGTCTCTGCTTCTGAACTCTCCTCTTCCTCTCTTGTGGGCACCCACGTGACATCTATCGACACGTCATTATTGGAGTCATCACCTTCACCACCTTCACATTAGAGATCTCGGAGTAGGCAGCAACAGCGGGGACCACCCTCCTTGGGCTGATCTGGGTACTGTCATCAGACTGCTGGGTGGCTACCGTTGATACCTCCTCTTCCTGATCGGATGCCAATAATGGCTGCGTATCGGTAAGGTCTTGTAATCGATGGGAAAATTTATCCTCTGATTCGAGCGGAGGGGATATAGTGGTGGTGGTGGTGTCTTTGGGTGTGCACACAGCAGAGAGTGAAGAGGGTGCAGATAGAGAGGATGAGGAGGGTGCAGAAGCGGAAGGCTGAGTGAGCCACTCAACCAAGTCTGGTGCGTCCTTTGACATAATCGCACGCACCTTCTACAACTTCCCACTTAGGCTCTGGCCTGGTGCACCTGCCTGACCCCTACCACCCCTGCAGAATGGCCTGCCTCTTCCTCTGCCTGTAATTTTCTAAATGACCCTGTGACAAAAGTCCCTATAGAAGAGCAGTATTTGTGGAAGAAGGTATATCACACCCCTGCCTCAATCAGTTATTTGAGGGGGCAACTGGTAAATCACACCAGTAGAAATTATTTCTTCAAATAGTGTTTTTCACTATGTGTAGATGCGGTAATGCAGCAAAACCGCACACAACTGCTGCACAATACAATTGCAATATAATATGCTTTCTATGTTAGAAAGTATAAGTATATTACACCCCTCAGTATGTCACACCTATCGATAGCACACCTATACCAGTCCTTAAAAGGACTTTTGTGACCCTATTAGCTAGCGGTTTGTGTCCCTAACAGTCTGTCCCTGCTCCACACAGCAACCTCTCCCTACACTGGCAAAAGATTGAATGTAAAATGGCACCCAGATCAGGTTTATTTATAATGTAGGGGGTATGTCCATGTGCTGAAATGTCTCAATTGGTTGTCCTGTACCACCTGATGGATTTGTCATGGTTCAAAGTTCTTCACAATGTAAAAGAATATGGAGGGCACGAATATCGCCATATGATCACATGTTCGGCTAATCACGAACGCGCAAAGTACGCCGCGAAATGACCACTGGGCGATCCGCAAGGCCATCTCTACCTAAGAGACTTCCAGTATTTTACTGCATCCCTAAGATCCACAAGGATCCTATCAACCCACTGGGAAGACCGATTGTGTCTGGTATAGGGTCCTTGACTTCGAATCTTTCTTAGTTTTTGGACAGGATTCTCCAACCATATGTAAAAACAACTCCATCACATTTGAGAGATACTACTTCTATTATAAAAATTTGAGAAGATTTGGAGTGTCAGCCCCATTGGGTTCTAGCTACATTGAACGTTAGCTCATTGTATACAAGTATAAATCACCATCAACTTATAGATGCGGTTAAAAGAATCCTGATGCAAGACAGGAAATTGGAGGAAGAACAGATACAATTCATAGTGGAAAGTATTAATTTTGTACTATCTCATAATTATTTTTATTTTTATACTAGATATTATTTACAGTTAGTCGGGACTGCTATGGACACTAGGTTCGCCCCCCAGTTACGCCAATTTATTTATGGCGACTTAGAAAGAAGTGACCATAAGTCCCAGACTGGGGGAGGGCCTGGTGCTCTTGCGTCATTATATAGATGATGTGCCACTGATATGGGATAGATCTCACTCTGAATTGTTGGAATTCATACAACAGTTGAATTGCAATGATCTGAACCTCAAATTTGTACCACATATCAGTGAGTATGAGGTAAAGTTTTAGATCTAAAGATCAAATTAATGGGAGATTCCTTTGTCTGCAGTATGTATCGAAAAGAGGTTTAAAAAAATAGCTTCATAAGGTATAACAGTTGTCACTTACCGAGATGGCTGTTAGGAGTGCCGTGGAGTCAATTAAGATGCCTGAAAAGAAATTGCACGCACAATACACAATTTGAATTGGGAGCTTAACAAATGAAATTACAATTCGTAGAGAAGGAATATCCCATCAAACATCTAGAGAAGTCTCTAGAAAAAGTTAGACAGATGGACAGAACAACTTTCTTTCAAGAAAAAGTGTATGTAGAAAATGAGAAGATGGAAGGGTCTAAAATTATCATACCATTTAGAACTGAGTATAAATCTATAACAAAAGTAATTAATAAGCATTGGTACCTGTTGAAGGAAGATAAAATCCTAAACGCTATGTTACCAGAAAAAAATTGTATTTACAAGGGCACCTAATCTGGCAATTCAGATAGCACCCACGATACGCAAAAAGATGGATATACCTACTGTATGAGTGTAACATGGATGACCATGAATGGGTTCCACAGATGTGGAATGTGTGTAAAGTGTAGGGTAACAAAATTCCCAAAAACTACTAAGACGATCAAATCAACAATTAATAATTTCAACTGGGAGATAAAAGAGATTTTAACATGCAACACAAAAGGAGTTATCTACATTATCGAGTGTCCATGTTCGAAACAATATATTGGCCGTACAGGAAGATTGCTAAAAATACGTGTTGCAGAACATACCATGTAAACAACATAAGGAAAGGATATGAGAAACATTCTCTATCATATTATTTCAAAACATCACGCGCTAAAAACCCAATGGGGCTGAAATATAGTGCGATACAATTGGTTAAAAGAGATTTATATCCCAGATGTCTAGGCAAGAATCAAGAAAAATCTTCAAATTCGGGTCCCTTATGCCATATGGTCTAAACGCTGAATTGGAAGTTTTTGGTTTTATGTAATCTACGGAGATGGCGGGGGGGGGGGGAGCGCACACCATGTCGATGCTAATCTGTATATTAGCGCACCGATGTGGCCTGCGTCCTCCTCCCCATCTCCCTACCACTATCAAGTATTTTTATTCCAGTATTTTTATTCCATTGCTGTTGTTTTTTTTGTTTTGTTTTTTAAATATTTTTATATTATTTTTTACTTTTATATTCTATTCTCACTTATTTCCATTATTATTCTTATTTCTACTTGGTGAATGTATTGGCACAATTTAATAATTAAAGAAAGTGTATAACCGCAATGTATACAATCGCTGAGTATGAACTATGGAGAAGTCCCAACTATGGAGAAGTCTGTTATTGAGTCCCAACCAGAGTTTATCACAATCTTGAGTCCCACCCAGGTCTCATCACGGATCTGAAGTAAATAAAAAGGAAGTAATGATTCCCTTTTTTTCATTCAATGCCACTGAGGTAGGAACTCTGTTCCGAAACCCGTCTGGTGTGAGAGGATAAGCTGCAGGACATTATTTTGTATAATCTGTACCGCCTATGCATAACTAATATCTATATATTGAGCCTCCGGAGGTTTCAGCATGGTAAGAACTATACCACGCATGCACACCAACTGAACAAGGACAGGCTAAGCAGTTACGGCCGAAAACATCATCGGTAAGAGACATAATACCTATTACTAATCCGGATACAAACTACCAGTGGGGGATATTGACTGTTTGAAGTATTTTGTCCAACGGCACTACAGACCTGTTACAGCGGCCTCAGGGGCGCTGATATTGAAGACACTTTGTGCCTGTAGTGCTTCACATATACAAGCCCAGTAGAGATTTGAGAGGAATTGTTTGCATCCCCTTAAATACTATATACACCTTACAAACTACAAGATCTCTGCATACATTTTGTTAGTGAGGACTCTGATATACAAAAGGAACACGTGGAAAGGCGCCACATGTGTCAAAACTGATACAATTTATTTAGTTTTATTGCATAAGACGAGTGAACGAATAGATAACTGAAGTAACTATTTTAACGTGGCAGCAATATATATCCTCATTTGCATTTAGTATATATACATGCGAGAGCTCCGCATGATATAGAAGTGGTGGGACCAAGACCTATTTTAGTTTATATTTTAAGTTTTGTGCACTATTTATGTGTGTTATTGCATTTATTGTGAATGTATATTAATTGATATGTGGGGAGTTATAGTTATATTTATGAATTTCTGTACAGACCTTTGGATAATTTAAAGTATGTTAAATTGTGTGCATTATGTCTAGTTAATAAATGCATGATTTACATGAGCCAGTCATTTGGTATTTGATGTTGAAAGTATTCTTTTTCTTATTAACACACCCCAAAAAAAAAAAATAACAATTCACTGCAGAACAGCTAATAGGATGTACGTATCTATCCTATTAATACACCCTGTAAATGGCTGTAGCACAAAGGAACTTCACCGCGGAACTGAAAATAGGGCTTTCATTTTCTCACTTCACCACACAATGGCTAATAAGCCCTTTTTCTTTTTCCCCAATAATATGCGCCAAAAAAAGGCTTTAGAACACATAACTGCGGCCGTGAACGGCAAATAACGTTTTTTATTTGCCACTAATACACGCCAAAAAGGGCTGTAATTTTCTCACTTCACCACACAACGGCTAATAAGCCGTTTTTCTTTTTCTCCACTAATACACTCTAAAAAGAGGCTTTAGAACATATAACTGCGCCCGTGAACGGCAAATAATATTTTCTTTGCCACTAATACACAACAAAAAGGGCTGTCATTTTCTCATTTCAACACACAATGGCTGATAAGCCCCTTTTTTCCCCCTACTAACACATGACAAAAAAAAGGTTTTAGAACATATGTATAACTGCACTGCACAAGGGCTAATAAGACCCCAATAACAAGAACAGTTTGCTGGAATTACAGAGGTATTGCAATCCTGAAAGCAGCAGTATAATGGTAATTTGGATCCGCAGTCAGTGCAGCAAGGTGTAATAGGATTGTTCCTATTACTTAGCCTGTAAACACCCCTATTGACCCCTGTTCTGCTTCAATGCTGTGGAATAATTCATCCCTATCCTTTCCCTACACTTCTAATGCTCTTTCCCTGAACTACACTAAGTATACTGGAAAATGGCTGAACCCAAAATGGCTGAGGCTATTTATAGGGCTGTGACATCACAGGGCTGGCTGCCGATTGGCTGCATGCATGGCATTGCGGGGGATCCCTCATTCCCAGAGTTCCTTGCTCCATGTCCTAACATGTGCAGCAGCCATTTTAGGAAAAAATGTGATTCGTTACCACGAAGAGTGAGGAAATTCGTGTGAATCGAATAATTCCTAAAATTCAGATCAAATTCCACTTTGTCAGCTTCGAAACGCTCATCTATAATAGCAATGATTAGTTTTGAGCTAATCAAGCTTCCGATCATCGATCCAAAGTCGATTTGGTCAAACAGTTTGATTTTAATGCTCCATGGAGCCAAACTTTGTTTCACCTGAAGTTGCGTGAGACTTCAGTGAATTAATTCTGTATTCCTTTCTGCATCTTTAAAAACATTTAAAATTAGGAATCTGAAGTCGTGTTTAATACTGATCGGTACCTCGATACCAAACTTGACTTCAGATTCTTAATTTTAAATATTTTCAAAGATGCAGAAATGAATAATAAATTAATTCCCCAAAGTCTCGCGCCACTTCAGGTGAAACAAAGTTTGCCTTTACATAGGCAATGCATTTTAATGCTGTACAGAAACGGGTCTCAGACAGCATTAAAACCGAAGTGTTTGAACAAATCGACTTTGGATCTCTGATCTAAAGCTTGATTTGCTCAGGCCTAGCAATGATGTCAATGATCTATTAAAGTTCAAAACTGTGAAAAGAGAACATTTCCAGAAGATACTGTGATAGAAAAATCTAACTACTCCATATGGTAAATTCCTGAATGGGTAAAAAAAAAAAACTTTCTGAAAGAGAGAGAGAAACAGCATTAGAATTCAAAATTGTGTGATAGTACAGCCAATAAAAATTATGAAAACATGAAAAGAACTGGAAGTAGAATAATGCCAACCAACCACCACTGTTTAAAATAAATGAATAGTAAAAAACATACAACAAAAATTAACAAAAATATGAAAATTCTTATGAAAGGTATGAGGCAAAGGTAATTTTATCATTGAGGCCTTTAGGTACCTGGGTCTGCAGCGTAACTATCCACTTGCATTCAACACACTCCATTCTCTTGAATAGATTGCCACGTCTGGATCCTAAGCAGACTTTATAAATTCCATGGAATTTGAGATCCTGCCATCTATTTGCGTGTTTGTCAAAAAAGTGTTGTGGTATTGGTTTCAATTAAGCAGTTCATTCTTTATTCTGCAGATTGATCATTTCTGTAGATCAGATATCTTTTTGATGTTCTTGAATCCACACTCTAAATTCACGCATGGTCATTCCAATCTATATCAGGCCACATGGGCATGTTACATAGTAAATAACTCCAGAGGTGCTACAATTGATAAAGTGTATATTTAGGACCTTTGGAGTAAAAAATAAATGACGATTTTGGAGGAACATAATGGCCATACACTAGATTTCTACTTTTATTTTAGCTACAAATGCCGGAGATGGAGTCAGAACCTGCTTGAGATCAGGGTCAGAAAGGAGAACTGGCCATTGTGGGTTATAGTTGGTAATAAAACGAAAAACTAATGACGAGGTATTGCAAGTTTGAGGGGTCAAAAGAGTCTTACGTTCAGTATTCTTTGCTCTATGGTAGCCACATTCCACATCTCGATCACAATATCCACACTAAACATGCCAAACAAAGTGAGAAAATCCTAACATTTAGGCCTATGGCACACTGTAAAGAGGGAATATTAATCACCAATATTTATGCAAATATCAATAATTAATATTCATAAATGGGAGGGGCCGTCTATTGATGACTCCGCCCATTTATGCATTTATATATAACAATATTACAATACTTTGTCTTTACCTTACGCTAATCACTAAACTAGCTGCATGCGCCTTACTAAACTAACTATCGCTAATAACCACACATTACACAGATAGTTATATATAAAACACAGTATTTATTATTACCAACAATACACTAAGCACGCAATACACTAACAATACAGTACTATAAATACAGCACTAAACTACACTACACGGTTCCCGAATTCCACCCACAAACTATCTATACAATACATACACACACACACAAATATTAACAGCCCACCCACCTGATTCTATTTACTATCCCTATGGGGTACGACGAGGGTAATCACACAATTGTGGCACTGCAGGGGTTAATACCTGCAGGCCAAGGAACACAGGGTTAATCAGGGAATCAGGGGGCACAGTATCAGGGTCACCACCATGTAAGGGTTAATCAGTGACGAGGGTAAATCAGGGGCACAGTATCAGGAGTTACAGGGTTAACAAGGGGATCAGGCAGTGAAGGGGTTACCAGGGGTGTGGGGGTTACCAGGGGTGTAAGGGTTAATCAGAGGTGTAGGGATTTGTGGGTAGGTAGGGGTGAGGTCCATGCAAGGGTTAATACCCTGCAAGTGAGGGGATATGGGAGGAGGTACAGGGATAGGGGATGTGGATCGTTGGTGGGATAGGGGATATGGGCAAATAGGGGTTAATAGGAATCGTTGGTGGGATAGTGATACTCAGTGCTTTGCTCGTTGTCCAGGGGGGGTCCTCCTCAGGTGGGGCAGCTCGACAGCTCCACTTTCCTGAGTGCCGTTTGCGCTCTCCTTCAGGTGGGGGATCTGGTCCGTCTCTCTCTGTGTGCAGGGCTGCCGGGCTTTATACCCTGCAGCCCGCACTCCCGGGCCGCGGCGCATGCGCTGTGCCCGCGCGCCACCAGTCCGGACACGTGGGCCGGCGCGGTGATATAACATCACCGTGCCAGCCTGCGCGTCCCTGCACGCGCACAGCGGGGCCGCGCCTCTAGCAGACAGGCGGGAAAAGCCTTTGATCTCCCGCCTGCAGCACCTGGCATTCCGGACAGCGCGATAGTAATCGCGCTTTCGGAATGTGCATAATGGAAGGAGGGGAGGTTTTTCCCTCCCCTCTATCATGCGGCGCTGGAGATAATTAGAACAAAGGCCTCAGATTCTGTTGAATCTGAGCTCTTTGTATCCATCAGGATGACCGGACCCTTGTCCGGTCATTCTGATGCAATTAGCCAGATTGCATCGGTGTGAATGCTTGGGGCCCATTCACATCGATGCACCTGGTTTCAGCCCATGGAGATGGGGGGGATATATATATATATATAATATTCATGTGTATGGATGCTTGGGGCACATCCATACACATGTATACATTGCAGGGGGCATATATGTTATGAAGGGGGATGTAAGGGGACACAGCATAAGGGGGCACAGCCCTTACACTATAAGGGGGCAGAGCCCCTACATTATAAGGGGGCACAGCCCCTACATATAAGGGGGCACAGCTCTCCCACAGGGGCCACCATGAGCCCCTATGGGCTACTAAGGGCAGATGTGCGCAGATGCTTGGTACATTTGCGCACATCACCCTATAAGTGACCATTAATGCATGCATATATATCATACATGCATGCACGTGTTTGCATGCATATATGTATATATATGCATGTGTCTCAACCCTTCCTCAACACACACAAACGTATTTTCTTTCCGTGTCTGTTCCGATTTTTTTTGCGGATCGTATACAGAACCATTCATTTCAATGGACTCCGGTAAGTAGGAAATGAACAGCGGCACTCACCAATGTGCGATCACAGACGGCAGCTTTATTCCATAAGAATCAAGGCAAGGGGCAGACAATTCAAGCACGCAACTAATAGCGGCGGCCGTTTCGCGCTATCTGCGCTTTATCAGGCTGTGCGTCAATGCGTGCTTGCGTCAGCACTCCTTTTAACCCCAGGTGCAGGTTACCGTCATAATGACAGACGAATCAGACCGCATCTGAGTAGGAGGAGATACCTTTCAACAAATACAAACAAACAATGAACAAGCAAGAAATCAGGGACAAATACAAACACATCGTGCACATATGTTTAGAGGAACTCAAAGAAACCAATTTAAAAAGCTTACTTAAAGAAATGGGCTGAGGTCATTTCTGTCATTCAGCCCAAGTTCCCCTAGCGCTTGTGTGCGCAAGACCCACCTGGCTTCCCTCTGCAGGAGGAGGCGGTGTCTATCCCCCCCTGCAGGGGGGCGGGGACTGTCTCTAAACCGGAGAATGAAATGCAACTAGCATCCCCATTATGGGCTTCTCTAACATGTTGGATAAATCTCGGGCACCCCTTCCCTGTTTTGATTGAGTTTAAATGTTCCCTAAACCTTTCAAACAGGCACCTAATAGTCTTACCGATGTAAAATCGTCCGCAGGGGCACAGTAGCAGATACACCACGTATGTGCTCCTGCAGTTAATAAAGGTGCTAACTCTGTGTTGGATACCCCCAAATTCGATCCATTTCTTAAGGGAGTTATGCTGGCAAAACGAGCAGCTGCCACACTTAAAATTCCCTTTGGGTAAATTGCTATTCAGCCAATTCATTTCAATGGGTCCGCAAAAAAACGGAAGGTACTCCCTGTGCATTCCGTTTCCGTATTTCCTTTCCGCAGAAAAAAGAACATGTCCTATTATTGTCCGCATTACAGACAAGGATAGTACTGTTCTATGAAGGGCCAGCTGTTCCGTTCCGCAAAATACGGAATGCATACGAATGTCATCTGAATTTTTTGCGGACCGCAAAATACATACGGTCGTGTGCAAGAGGCCTTACGAAAATAAAATCCTGGCATTCTAACATAATGCATATGGAATCTTTGTCTATGTACAGTAGTAGTATTAAAATAATTTTTCTCCATTTATAGCCTTCCAGACTTAGGCTAGGTCTACACAATGACATTTGTCACGCAACATTTTGTTGCACCAATTTTTATAATGGCGGTCTATGGTGTTGCACTGCAGAAAAAGAGACAGTCGCAGAAAAACCATTTGAGATGTCTTTTTTTGCGACTGTCGCGTCGCAGTCGCCGCATGTTGCAGTGCGACACCATAGACTGCCATTATAAAAATTGTCGCGTGACATTGGTGCAACAAAATGTTGCGCGACAAATGATGCAGTGTAGTTGTGCCCTATCTGTCCTCATGTAGACCTAGCCTTATAGTTTGAGATTGTGGACTCTTGAGTGTCATATATCCAGATCTTTAATGGTCAATACACATCATGCTGTTAATGTTGATACAATTGATAATAGACTGCACCTGCAGAATAATACACAATATTTTAGCAAGTAAACATTTTAACATCAACAGTGATATTCAGTAAGTACTCAGGATTGTTTTTCATTTCCAATTTAAAATATTTAAAATTTCACAATGTGTCACATTAAGGTGACAGAGGAAGCATGTTGAAATTGAATCACTGACCTTATGTTGAGTTACATTTCGATAGCAGTGTGTAATTAAGCAAAATGGGCAAACAATATATTAGTGTCACTTCTGATAGAGAGGTCCACATTTGTTTGTAATTGCTGCAGACAGCTGTGATATGGAAGTCTCAGAGGAGGAAAACCTCATCATTCATTCTTTTTTACTAGATACATCACTGAACTGAATCCATTTTCACTCTAGAAACAAGAAGAAAAAGACTTATTAAGAGACAAAATGAAATGTGACTTCACATTAGACATCAAAAAATCTCTATCTAACTCTCTCTGTGTCTCTCTCTTCGTATATATATATAAGTTAAACCAAACCTGACTGGACTTCTTGAGAATACTTTCTTATCACTCCTCTAGGTGGCTTACTCAACCAGACCTATTTAAAATTCCTAAAGACATTTCTACATTCTTCGAGTAAGGTTTAGTCTTTATGTTTGGCATATACCTATAAAGCCATAAGTATATACTGTATAACAGCATATCTATAGAGTTCTGTTGGCCAGATGTCTGCCAAAAAGAGTAAATTTTGGTATGCCAAACAAGAAATTAGATTTGTATATGAATCAAAAGTGCTTTATATGCCTGGAAAATCTCTCTCTCTCTCTCTCTCTCTCTCTCTCTATATATATATATATATATATATATATATATATATACAGCTGATAGTCCTACTGAATAGACTGTTAGAATTTGTATTATGGCAAGAAAAAAGCAGCTAAGTAAAGAAAAACTAGTGGCCATCATTACTTTAAGAAATGAAGGTCAGTCAGTCAGCCGAAAAATTGGGAAAACTTTGAAAGTAAGGGCTATTTGACCATGAAGGAGAGTGATGGGGTGCTGCGCCAGATGACCTGGCCTCCACAGTCACCGGACCTGAACCCAATCAAGATGGTTTGGGGTAAGTTGGACCCCAGAGTGAAGGCAAAAGGGCCAACAAGTGCTAAGCATCTCTGGGAACTCCTTCAAGACTGTTGGAAGACCATTTCAGGGGACTACCTCTTGAAGCTCATCAAGAGATTGCCAAGAGTGTGCAAAGCAGTAATCAAAGCAAAAGGTGGCTACTGTGAAGAACCTAGAATATGACATATTTTCAGTTGTTTCACACTTGTTTGTTATGTATATAATTCCACATGTGTTAATTCATAGTTTTGATGCCTTCATGGTCATGAAAATAAAGAAAACTCTTTGAATGAGACGGTGTGTCCAAACCTTTGGTCTGTACTTTATATATATATATATATATATATTTTTTTTTTTTTTTTTTTTTAAGGGATTGGCTAAGCAGCTATATAGTGTAGTGGTAAAAGTTTTGGGCTATGGTGCAGAAGCTGTGAGTTCAAATCCTGTCACACACTTTCAGAAATAGAGGTTAAATTAGATTTATATATTTTTTTTAGTAATTATAAAAAATGTATGGCACAAAATAAATGTGTAATTACTTCTTTCTCTTCAAATCCCAACTACCATAAACACAGTTTTACTCCAGGTTTCCATAGCAACCCAGCCATTTTTCTTTACTGCTTTAAGGGGTGGGCACTGTGGAGGTCACTGTTTTTTAAAGGGCGGGCACAGTGGATGTCACTGTTATTAAATGAAGCACGGGGAGAGAAAGAGACACGGCGGCACTGCTCCCACTAATACAGCCGCTGTTAAGTATCATGATTATGATCTGGACCGTGTATTTGATTGGGGCAAAAAAAGGATTCGCCCCAAGCGCATGCCACGTAGAGGACGCCATAACTTCTGAGCCACTGACTCTGAGTCAAGCCTATCTGAAGGTAATGGAGCCAACTCGGGCGAAGAAACAACCCCTTTAGAAAAAGCATGAGAAGGGGACGTGGCAGGCACTCAAGAAACAGCAAGAGAAATCCAAAAATCCACGAGAAGGAGACGCCAAGTTACTTGGCGGCAGTAGAACGCGATGAACTGGACAATCATGTACCCACTCAAAATATAGTCATCAATCTCACAGGCTCTGAACTGCCCCCTGGCTGTATCCCACTCCTCAACAGAGGGCTGGGATACAGCTTGCCTGGACAGTTCAACCTAGTAGATTTTGAGATTGACCTATTTCTGTCTGTTCGTAAGTTGTACCTCAAAAAGTTGTTTGCTGAGACCCCTCTCCGGTGTCATGACTCCTCACCGGGAGATGTCCCAGCTACTATGTCCCTCACCGACTTCCATCTGTCGGGCATATTCACTGAGGAAGAAATTGCCTGTATACACTTTTTGTCCAATACTGAACCAGAGGAGCCCGCAGCTACGGTGGGTCACATGAATAAGTATACAGGGGGCGTCAGGTCCACCTTCCTTCCTCCCATGCCGGCCGGCTCGGCTATAGACCTTTTTCACAAACGAGTATTAAGAGAAATTCGTGCGCTGGTGTATCCCGCAGCACCTTCTAATCTATCGATAGAAGAATCTCGTGCTCTTTTGTGGTTAAGTAAACAGACCAGCATGGTCATTAAGCCGGCCGACAAGGGAGGGAATGTGGTCCTGATGCCAGGGAGTACTATTTGGAGGAGGCATACAGGCAATTGGGAGACCGCACGGTATATTCTAAGCTTAGGGGGGACCCATACCTGGTATATCCTCCAAACTGTTCGCTTTAATTAACCATTACATATTTAATGGATTTTTGTCAAAAAATATGAAAGAGCGACTTATACCAGCCTTCCCCAAAATCCCCACATGGTACTTCGTACCCAAAGTCCATAAATCATTGACCCGACCCCCGGGCCGTCCCATCATTGCGGCGATCGTCTCAGTGACCGAGCCCCTGTCTGGTTATATTGACTGGCTCCTCAGGCCCTTGTTATGTAGCACCTCGACTTATCTTAAAGACACGGGTGACTTTCTTCGTGCACTCAGCAATTTTGAGTGGCAGGAAGATTTTCACCTTGTCTCTCTAGACGTCGAGAGTTTATATACTCGTATTCCATACGACTTAGGACTCCGAGCAGTCAATACGGTTTTGAGTAAAACTGACAAGAGTGTAACATTCATTGATTTCATCCATGAAGCATTGGATCTCGTCCTTAGCAATAATGTTTTTCAATTTGATGGTCTCTGGTACCGCCAGGTACTAGGTACCGCAATGGGCACTCCTGTTTCGTGCACATTTGCCAACCTGTACCTGGCGGTATTTGAAGAGACCTACATCTTTTCGACGGATAACCCCTTTCTGTGCCATATTCATCTCTTTCTGAGGTATGTGGATGACATTTTTCTGGTCTGGTGGGGGAGCGAGGAGTCGTGCCATGCCTTTGTTGATCATTTAAATGCACACAACCAAATGAACATGAGATTCACCATCAAGTTTGGTGGTGAGTCTTTAGACTTTTTGGATGTGCATGTTACCGTAAAAGATGGTACACTACACACCAGTGGTTACCGCAAACCTACGGCGACCAACTCCCTCCTCCACTAGACTAGCTTTCATCCACCCTCAGTTAAATTAAGTTTAGCCCTCATTTCTGAAAAAGTTTGTGACAGAACTTGAACTCACAGCTCAGCACAGAACTTTAACCACTACACTATATAGCTGCATAGCCAGTCGCTTAAAAAACTAAAATCTGAGACTTTTACTGTATAGGTCTCAGTAGAAGTAAAGTAAAGTAGAAGTCTCATTTTATTTTATTTTTTAAGTAACTGGCTATGCAACTATTATAGCTGAGTGGTTAAGTGCCTTGCCTTTAATAGAGAAAGTCGTAAGTTTGAATCCCGGCAAAAACGTTTCTTAAATACAGGCTAAATCAGATTAAAATACATTGGGGTGTCCCCAAGCACTGACTCCATGTATGGACATAACTATATATGGAGTCAGAGCAGGGACTCCTAAGCCGAACTAGAGTCCCAACACCCTCCCCTCTTCCATTGTGCTTGGTAGAACACCTGAGCATCGCAAAGTATTCTACTCGAGCACACAACCACTTTGGTGCTCGCTCAACACTAATCATAACACCTAGACCTGTTAATCAAAGTAAAGAGGACTCAGCATTTGCAGAGAGAGATAAATCTTTAGCTGTTATGGCAATGCCCCATTTCTTCTAGAAGCTTATTTGCATATATTAAAGCATAATTTTTCTCAGCAACATAGTAACATAGTAACATAGTACATAAGGCCGAAAAAAGACATTTGTCCATCTAGTCCGGCCTGTCATCCTGCAAGTTGATCCAGAGGAAGGCAAAAAAACCCTGTGAGGTAGAAGCCAATTTTCCTCACTTTAGGGGAATAAAAAATTCCTTCCTGACTCCAATCAGGCAATCAGAATATCTCCCTGGATCAACGAACGTGGACACATATGAACATGGGACCAACACACATGCCTTCAGCTGCCAAGCACACATGCAACAAATCAGCCAGTTTCATAATTCTGCTGACAGACACGCTTTACAATCGTTGAGAAAAATATAGGTGGCACAAATGGTAAAAGTACTTTTTGTACAGCTGCATGAGCCAATCATGCATTTATGAATGTAGAAAGGAGTGAATAAAAAAGAGCATGATTAGGCAATTAGAGTTGAGCGGACACCTGGATGTTCGGGTTCGGCCGAACTTGAAAAAAAAAAGTTTGGGACCCGAACTTGACCCGAACTTGACCTCGAACCCGAACCACATTGAAATCAATGGGGACCCGAACTTTTGGCCACTAAAATGGCTCTAAAATAGTCCTGGAAATGGCTAGAGGGCTGGAAAAGGCATCAAAATGTGCTTAAGAGCATGACAACTGTTTTGAAAACAAATGTGGATAGGGAAATGACTTAAAATAACATAAAATACAGAAAAATTAAAAATAACAATCTGGATCTAGGAGTAGGAGGTTGAGGAGGCAGTGGATGGGTGTATGTGGCGGTGTAGGTTGACGTGGCGGTGTAGGTGGATGCGGCGGTGAAGGAGGAATAGGTAGCCAACACTGATTCGTGTTATTTTTTATTTTTAAATTGGGGTATCCCCCAAAATATTAGGACATATAACAAAATAAAACTAAGAATAAGTGCACTTGAGTACAAGAATGGATGGTTGAGGCTGGTATAAATGTCTATTCTGCACAAGGTACGGACAAGTCCTGTGGTATCCATGCCTGGTTCATTTTTAAAAACGTAAGCTTGTCCACATTGGCTGCGGCCTGTGATAATGCTCTCTGCCGTACTAAGCACACAATAGCACTATACACTGGCTGCAGGGCAGGTCAGCACCTCCAAGGCTGACAAAGCTTTTCCACATTTTGGCCATGCTAACCCTGCCTTCTCAGGTGCTGGTGGTGCCCCAGCTGCGTTGGCGACCTCTTCCTCCTCCTCTGCCTTCGCCTTGTGCTTCCACTGTGCCCCCGCTGTCGTCGCGCATCTTCCGATCAGTAACAGATGTTTTCACTAAATTTAGTTCCCTGTCAGCAATCCAAAGCAGGGGTTCATTCACGGCAAAAGGGGGTTCATGTCACCCAGCAATAGAACAGAGGATATTGAGAGATTTAGGCCCCTGTCAGCAATGCAGAGCATGGGTTCATTCACGGCAAAAGAGGGATCATGTCACCCAGCAATACAACAGAGGATTTTGAGAGATTTAGGCCCCTGTCAGCAATGCAGCGCAGGGGTTCATTGACTGCAAAAGGGGTTCATGTCACCCAGCAATAGAGCAGAGGATTTTGAGAGATTTAGGCCCCTGTCAGCAATGCAGAGCAGGGGTTCATTCACGGCAAAAGGGGGTTCATGTCACCCAGCAATACAACAGAGGATTTTGAGAGATTTAGTCCCCTGTCACCCAGGCACAGCAGGGGTTCATTCACGGCAAAAGGGGGATCATGTCACTCAGCAATACAACAGAGGATATTGAGAGATTTAGGCCCCTGTCAGCAATGCAGAGCAGAAGTTCATTCACGGCAAAAGGGGGTTCATGCCACCCAGCAATACAACAGAGGATTTTGAGAGATTTCGGCCCCTGTCAGCAATGCAGAGCAGGGGTTCATTCACGGCAAAAGGGGGTTCATGTCACCCAGCAATACAACAGAGCATTTTGAGAGATTTAGGCCCCTGTCAGCAATGCAGAGCAGGGGTTCATTCACGGAAAAAGGGGGTTCATGTCACCCAGCAATAGAACAGACGATTTTGATAGATTTAGGCCCCTGTCACCCAGGAACAGCAGGGGTTCATTCACGGCAAAATGGGGGATCATGTCACCTAGCAATACAACAGACAATTTTGAGAGATTTAGGCACCTGTCAGCAATGCAGAGCAGGGGTTTATTCACGGCAAAAGAGGGTTCATATCACCCAGCAATAGAACAGACGATTTTGAGAGATTTAGGCCCCTGTCAGCAATGCAGAGCAGGGGTTCAATCACAGCAAAATGGGGTTCATGTCACCCAGCAATGCAACAGAGGATTTTGAGAGATTTAGGCCTCTGCTACCCAGGCACAGCAGGGGTTCATTCACGGCAAAAGGGGATCATGTCACCCAGCAATACAACAGAGGATTTTGAGAGATTTAGGCCCCTGTCACCCAGGCACAGCAGGGGTTTGTATATGCCAAAAATGGCGATGGGGAGCCCCTGTGCCCCATCGTATGCCAACCTGTTCCTGGGCTGGTGGGAGGAGACAATTGTGTTCGGTGAATCTTTGGCCCATGTGGTCGCACATGTGGGGACATGGGTCAGATTCAACGATGATATCTTTCTCTTGTGGAATGGTGAGGCTGGCCAATTGCAACACTTTGTGTAGGGACTTAATATCAATGATGTGGGGCTGCGCTTTACGTCGGAAGCCCAAAAAGATACCTTGCCCTTTCTGGATATAGTCATCATGAGAGCGGGTAAGGGGGAACTTCAGACCAAAACTTACAGAAAGCCAACATCCACTAATTCCCTACTCAATTGGAACAGCCACCATCCCCTTCCCTTGAAAAGAGGTATCCCCACTGGACAGTACCTACGAATGAGGAGGAACTGTTCCACGCTGAGGGAATACAAACAACAGGCTGATGACCTATGTGAGAGGTTTAGGGAAAAAGGCTATCCAGAATCGACTTTTAAAATAGCCTGCCAAAGAGCCCCTTTCGAGGAGTCGAACAGAACTTCTGCACCCTAATAAAACAGAGAGAATGGAAAAGCTAATTCGTCTGATAGGTACCTTTGATGGGGCCGCAAGAGAAGTGCGTGAGGTGTTATCTAAACATTGGAACATCTTACTACTGGACCCTGACATTAAAGAAATTGTCGCACCAACGGCACAGATCACGTATCGCAGGGAGGGTTGCGGAGGGTTGCTTTCGCTGCAGTGGTTGCGTCGCCTGCCCTTTCATTAGTAAAGGCCGTGAATTCTGTAGCAATATAACAGGTAAGTGCTACTCTATCAAGGGATTCTTGCATTGTAGATCTAAGGGAGTTATTTACAAGGCCACATGTCATTGTGGCATGGAGTACGTGGGCAAAACCACCCGGGAATTTCGAAGGAAGGTGGGGGAGCACCTTGGAGATATAAGGCACAAAAGAGACACTCCACTAGCCAAACACATAGAAACCAGCCATAATGGAAACTCCAAGGGCATGACCTTTATGGGTATTAAAGTAATCCCTCCGCTGAAAAGAGGGGGTAATTGGGATAGGAGGATTTTGCAGAGGGAGACTTGGTGGATTTTTGAGCTAAAAACCTTCCACCTTAATGGCCTCATTGAGCAGCTTTCGTTTAGCTGCTACATTGATGAAACAAGGTACACCCGTTAATTAATTTTTTTCTGGGGGGCTGTTCTACACCGTCTCCTACATTCCACACATGTAACTTAAAAGGACCCATAACACTGTCCATTTGTCTCCAGTGATAATAAATAATTCTTGCTTTCTCCATTCCAGACATTGAAGGACAATACCTTTGCCTGGGCATAAATGTTAGGGACCCTATATGTATTCCTTAAGCATTTTGTTATGTTTTGGCGTTCTGGCAAGATTATGTCCTTCAACAAAAACATCTCCTAATAGGGCTGTATGTGATCTGCCCCACTAACATTGATCTTGATTGGATGTGTTGATGGACAGGGATCGTATCCCACATCTTTGTGATTTTTACTGACACACATAATTTACATATGTGTGGACAGGTTTTATATATTAGAACATGTACAAACTCAAACCATTGATTGCTAGCTATTAGGTCCATGACCTATTAAATCTGCTATTTAAATACTCTAGGTAGCGCCTTCTGTGATTGTATGGTAGCGACGCACCTTATCTGGCTCTTCTAGTCGGAGTAACTGGTGGCCTGTGGGAGGTGGAGTCAGCCCATCTCCATTTCTCTACGCCCCCTGGAGACTGCTGGATCAACCGCGCATTGAGAAGGAGTGGTCCCAGCAAAGGGGAGGCATTGATAGTGCCGTTCCGGAGCATGTGACTTCAGATGGTGACGTGAGTCCTCTCGTGACTAGTTACGTCACGACTCACGTGATCGATCATGTGATCTTAGGGGCGGAGCCAATTAGACACGCGAGGCTTAAAAATAACGTCAGCGCGAATTATCGTTCCCCACTGCCACACGCAGGAGAGGAGCGGACCCAGCAAACAAACTTACTTGGCGAGCTAAGTACACTCTGTTTTATCCACAGGATTGTTATTTACTTGCTAATGCCGGCAACTGAGGCTGGAACAAGCACATACTGTGTGTTCTGTTTGAAGTCCGGTATTTGTTGGTCCCCTGATGATCTGGCGCACAGCCAGTGAAACGCGTAGAGACATTTTTTTGTTTTGTAATTGTCTGTCTGCCCCAGGGTGTGACTGGTCCTTTTTGTTTCCGACGAAGCTGGGCAGTCACTGCATAGCCTTTAAGGGACACCTAGGGACAGGCAGAGAGGGGTGTATTTTCAATAGTTAGGACATAGGGACGCTATAGGGGAAGAGATCCAGCATCTGTCTCCCTCTTGGATTGTATCCCTTTAATTCCTAACTCACCCTCTGAGTGAGCCAGTGAACACACCTCCTGGCTGCTTCAAAAACTCTCCACCAGATCACATCAAGGTAGCAATTGAGTGTTACCTCCTAGAGAGGTTTTGCTTTGATATAAACTTTTTGGGCCTATTATTTTAATATGACTAATAAAAGTATGTTTTAAGGTCTTCCCATTATTCAATTTATTTACTATACGCCAAAAATGGTAAAATGTCATCCGACAATTGAAAATAAGAATTTTTTTCAATTTTGGGCTCTAAAATTGGTACTTTTTTGTATTAAAATGGCTCTAAAATAGTCCTTGAAAAGGCTAGAGGGATATAAAAGGCACTAAAAATGATTAACCTGCAACTCAGAGAAGGAGGTGGATATGGAGTCGGAGGTTGAGGAGGCGGTGAATGTGGTGTTGTAGGTGGAGGCAGCAATGGAGGAGGAACAGGTAGCCAACAATGTTTTTTTAATTTTTTTATTGGGATAGGTAGCCCCCAAAATATTGGGACAAATAAAAAAAATAGAAAACAAAAAATGATTGCACTTGTTCCACCATGTTGTTCAAATGCTGGCTCCTGCTAACACTCTCCATATCAACAGTTGGGGCCGGTTGTTGCGGCGAGGTGACAAAGCTTTTCCACATGTTGGCCATGCTAACCCTGCCTTCTGAGGTGCTGGCGCTGACACAGCTGCGTTGGCGACCTCTTCATCCTCCCCTGCCTTCGCCTTTGCTTCCACTTGTCCCCCGGCGTCAGTCAGGAATGTTCTCAGGAGCGCGTCTACCAGCGTGCGCCTGTAGTCGCGCATCTTCCGATCACCAAATTCAGCACATGCACCAGGCAAGGGATGTGCGTCAAACCGGCTAGTCTCAGAGCTGCAACGAGATTTTGCCCATTATCGCACACCAACAGGCCGGGCTTAAGGCCCACTGGCAGCAACCACTCGTCGGTCTGTTGTTCTATACCCCGCCACAACTCCTGCGCGGTGTGGGGCCTGTCCCCCAAACACATCAGTTTCAGAATGCCTGCTGACGTTTACCCCTGGCTGTGCTGAAGTTGGTGGTGAAGGTCTGTCGCTGACCGGATGAGGAGGTGGTAGAAGAGGAGGAGGAAGCTGAGTAGGAAGAGGAAGCAACAGGAGGCAAAGAATGATTCCCTGCGATCCTTGGCAGCGGAAGGACGTGCGCCAAAGAGCTCTCCGCCTAGGGCCCAGCCGCCACTACATTTACCGAGTGAGCAGTTAGGGAGATATAGCGTCCCTGGTCGTGCTTACTGGTCCACGTATCTGTGGTTAGGTGGACCTTGCCACAGATGGCGTTGCGCAGTGCACACTTGATTTTATCGTATACTTGGCTGTGCAGGGAGGGCACGGCTAACCTGGAGGAGTAGTGGCGGCTGGGAACGACGTACTGTGGGACAGCAAGCGACATGAGCTGTTTGAAGCTGTCCATCTCCACCAGCCTGAATGACAGCATTTCAAAAGCCAGCCGTTTAGAAATGCTGGCATTCAGGGCCAGGGATCGAGGGTGGCTAGGTGGGAATTTACGCTTTCTCTCAAAGGTTTGTGAGATGGAGAGCTGAACGCTTCCGTGTGACATGGTGGAGATGCTTGGTGACAGAGGTGGTGTTGTTGGTGGCACATCCTCTGTTTGCTGGGCGCCAGGTGCCAACCTTCCTACAGAGGCGGAGGAAGAGGCCGAGGCAGCAGCAAAAGAGGGAGCAGGAGGAGCCTGAGCCCTTTCTTGGTTTTGAAGGTGCTTACTCCACTGCAGCCCGTGTCTCGCATGTAGATGTCTGGTCATGCAGGTTGTGCTAAGGTTCAGAACGTTAATGCCTCGCTTCAGGCTCTGATGGCACAGCGTGCAAACCACTCGGGTCTTGTCGTCAGCACATTGTGTGAAGAAGTGCCATGCCAGGGAACTCTTTGAAGCTGCCTTTGGTGTGCTCAGTCCCTGTTGACGGTGGCCAGTAGCAGGCAAACTGTTTTGGCGATGGCTGCTATGCTTTTCCACCCTGCTCCCGCTTTTGCTACGCTGTTGGCTCGGTCTCACCACTGCCTCTTCCTCCGAACTCTGAAAGTCAGTAGCACGACCTTCATTCTATGTGGGGTCTAGGACATCATCGTCCCCTGCATCGTCTTCCACCCAGTCTTCCTCCCCAACCTCCTTTTCGGTCTGCACTCTGCAGAAAGACGCAGCAGTTGGAACCTGTGTTTCATCATCATCAGAGACGTGCTCAGGTGGTATTCCCATGTTCTCATCAGAAAACATAAGTGGTTGTGCGTCCTATGTCTTCCACCCATGGGAAAGGACTAGGTGGATGCCCTTGGGAAACCCTGCCAGCAGAGTCTTCAAACAGCATAAGAGACTGCTGCATGACTTGAGGCTCAGACAAGTTCCCCGATATGCATGGGGGTGATGTGACAGACTGATGGGCATGGGTTTCAGGCACCACCTGTGCGCTTTCTGCAGAAGACTGGGTGGGAGATAATGTGAACGTGCTGGATCCACTGTCGGTCACCCAATTGACTAGCGTCTGTATTTGCTCAGGCCTTACCATCCTTAGAACGGCATTAGGCCCGACCAAATATCGCTGTAGATTCTGGCGGCTACTTGGAGCTGAGGTGGTAGGTTCAATAGGACGTGTAGCTGTGGCAGAACGGCCACGTCCTCTCCCTAAACCAGAGGCTCCAGCAACACCACCACCAACACCATAACCGCGTCCCTTATTAGATGTTTGCCTCATAGTTAGTGTTCACAAAGCAAAGTATAAAGTGGTTAAGTATGTTAAAAATAATTAACCGCCAATATAAACCCTGATGTAGGGTATTGCACTCTATTTTTTTTTTTTTAACTCTATATGACAGCGGTATTTGTGACCTAAATGTGACACTCACTTATGCACATCTTATCCCAGATGTGCAGTATATCAGTTTTTTTTTAACCCCAGTATGCCAAACAGTATTTATGGCCTAAATGTGACAGTGACTTATGCACGTGTAATCACAGATGTGCAGTATATTAGAGGGTTTTTTCACCCTAACCAAAAAGCTATTCTTCTGTCCTAAATGTGACAGTGACTTATGCACGTGTAATCACAGATGTGCAGTATATTAGAGGGTTTTTTCACCCCAGTAACCAAAAAACTGTATTTCTGTCCTAAATGTGACAGTGACTTTTGCACGTGTAATCACAGATATGCAGTATATTAGAGGCTTTTTTTACCCCAGTATGCCAAAGCCGTATTTATTGCCTAAATGTGACAGTGACTTATGCACGTGTAATCACAGATGTGCAGTATATTAGAGGGTTTTTTCACCCCAGTAACCAAAAAGCTGTATTTCTGTCCCAAATGTGACAGTGACTTATGCACGTGTAATCACAGATGTGCAGTATATTAAAGGTTTTTTTCACACCAGTATGCTAAAGCCGTATTTATGGCCTAAATATGACAGTGACTTATGCGCGTGTAATCCCAGATGTGCAGTATATTAGAGGGTTTTTTCACCCTAACCAAAAAGCTGTATTTCTGTCCAAAATGTGACAGTGACTTATGCACGTGTAATCCCAGATGTGCAGTATATTAGAGGCTTTTTTCACCCCAGTATGCCAAAGCCATATTTATTGCCTAAATGTGACAGTCACTTATGCATGTCTAATCCCAGATGTGCAGTATATTAGAGGGTTTTTTCACCCCAGTATGCCAAAGCTGTTTTTATGGCCTAAATGTGACAGTGACTTATGCACGTGTAATCACAGATGTGCAGTATATTAGAGTTTTTTTTCACCCCAATAACTAAAAAGCTGTATTTCTGTCCTAAATGTGACAGTGACTTATGCACGTGTAATCACAGATGTGCAGTATATTAGAGGCTTTTTTCACCCCAGTATGCCAAAGCCGTATTTATTGCCTAAATGTGACAGTCACTTATGCATGTCTAATCCCAGATGTGCAGTATATTAGAGGGTTTTTTCACCCCAGTATGCCAAAGCTGTATTTATGGCCTAAATGTGACAGTGACTTATGCACGTGTAATCCCAGATGTGCAGTATATTAGAGGCTGTTTTCACCCCAGTATGCCAAAGCCGTATTCTTGGCCTAAATGGGACAGTGACTTATGCACGTGTAATCACAGATGTGCAGTATATTAGAGGCTTTTTTCACCCCAGTAACCAAAAAGCTATATTTCTGTCTTAAATGTGACAGTGACTTATGCATGTGTAATCACAGATGTGCAGTATAATAGAGGCTTTTTTCACCCCAGTATGCCAAAGCCGTATTTATGGCCTAAATGTGACAGTGACTTATGCACGTGTAATCACAGATGTGCAGTATATTAGAGGGTTTTTTCACCCCAGTACCCAAAAAGCTGTATTTCTGTCTTAAATGTGACAGTGACTTATGCACGTGTAATCACAGATGTGCAGGATATTAGAGGCTTTTTTCACCCCAGTAACAAAAAAGCTGTTTTTCTGTCCTAAATGTGACAGTGACTTATGCACGTGTAATCCCAGATGTGCAGTATATTTAAGACTTTTTTTCACCCCAGTATGCCCAAGCTGTATTTATGGCCTAAATGTGACAGTCACTTATGCATGTCTAATCCCAGATGTGCAGTATATTAGACGGTTTTTTCACCCCAGTATGCTAAAGCCGTATTTATGGCCTAAATGTGACAGTGACTTATGCATGTGTAATCACAGATGTCCAGTATGTTAGAGGCTTTTTTTTAACTCCAGTATGCCAAAGCCGTATTTATGGCCTAAATGTGACAGTGACTTATGCACGTGTAATCACAGATGTGCAGTATATTAGAGGGTTTTTTCACCCCAGTAACCAAAAAGCTGTATTTCTGTCCTAAATGTTACAGTGACTTATGCACGTGTAATCCCAGATGTGCAGTATATTAGAGGTTTTTTTTAACCTAACCAAAAAGCTGTATTTCTGTCCTAAATGTGACAGTGACTTATGCATGTGTAATCCCAGATGTGCAGTATACACTGTGTGCAGAATTATTAGGCAAATGAGTATTTTGACCACATCATCCTCTTTATGCATGTTGTCTTACTCCAAGCTGTATAGGCTCGAAAGCCTACTACCAATTAAGCATATTAGGTGATGTGCATCTCTGTAATGAGAAGGGGTGTGGTCTAATGACATCAACACCCTATATTAGGTGTGCATAATTATTAGGCAACTTCCTTTCCTTTGGCAAAATGGGTTAAAAGAAGGACTTGACAGGCTCAGAAAAGTCAAAAATAGTGAGATATCTTGCAGAGGGATGCAGCACTCTTAAAATTGCAAAGCTTCTGAAGCGTGATCATCGAACAATCAAGCGTTTCATTCAAAATAGTCAACAGGGTCGCAAGAAGCGTGTGGAAAAACCAAGGCGCAAAATAACTGCCCATGAACTGAGAAAAGTCAAGCGTGTAGCTGCCAAGATGCCACTTGCCACCAGTTTGGCCATATTTCAGAGCTGCAACATCACTGGAGTGCCCAAAAGCACAAGGTGTGCAATACTCAGAGACATGGCCAAGGTAAGAAAGGCTGAAAGACGACCACCACTGAACAAGACACACAAGCTGAAACGTCAAGACTGGGCCAAGAAATATCTCAAGACTGATTTTTCTAAGGTTTTATGGACTGATGAAATGAGACTGAGTCTTGATGGGCCAGATGGATGGGCCCGTGGCTGGATTGGTAAAGGGCAGAGAGCTCCAGTCCGACTCAGACGCCAGCAAGGTGGAGGTGGAGTACTGGTTTGGGCTGGTATCATCAAAGATGAGCTTGTGGGGCCTTTTCGGGTTGAGGATGGAGTCAAGCTCAACTCCCAGTCCTACTGCCAGTTTCTGGAAGACACCTTCTTCAAGCAGTGGTACAGGAAGAAGTCTGCATCTTCAAGAAAAACATGATTTTCATGCAGGACAATGCTCCATCACACGCGTCCAAGTACTCCACAGCGTGGCTGGCAAGAAAGGGTATAAAAGAAGAAAATCTAATGACATGGCCTCCTTGTTCACCTGATCTGAACCCCATTGAGAACCTGTGGTCCATCATCAAATGTGAGATTTACAAGGAGGGAAAACAGTACACCTCTCTGAACAGTGTCTGGGAGGCTGTGGTTGCTGCTGCACGCAATGTTGATGGTGAACAGATCAAAACACTGACAGAATCCATGGATGGCAGGCTTTTGAGTGTCCTTGCAAAGAAAGGTGGCTATATTGGTCACTGATTTGTTTTTGTTTTGTTTTTGAATGTCAGAAATGTATATTTGTGAATGTTGAGATGTTATATTGGTTTCACTGGTAAAAATAAATAATTGAAATGGGTATATATTTGTTTTTTGTTAAGTTGCCTAATAATTATGCACAGTAATAGTCACCTGCACACACAGATATCCCCCTAAAATAGCTAAAACTAAAAACAAACTAAAAACTACTTCCAAAAATATTCAGCTTTGATATTAATGAGTTTTTTGGGTTCATTGAGAACATGGTTGTTGTTCAATAATAAAATTAATCCTCAAAAATACAACTTGCCTAATAATTCTGCACTCCCTGTATTAGAGACTTTTTTCACCCCAGTATGCCAAAGCCGTATTTATGGGCTAAACGTGACAGTCATTTATGCAGGTCTAATCCCAGATGTGTAGTATATTAGAGTGTTTTTTCACCCCAGTATGCCAAAAAGCTGTATTTCTGTCCCAAATGGGACAGTGACTTATGCCCGTGTAATCCCAGATGTGCAGTATTTTAGAGGGTTTTTTCACCCTAACCAAAAAGCTGTATTTCTGTCCTAAATGTGACAGTCACTTATGCTTGTCTAATCCCAGATGTGCAGTATATTAGAGGGGTTTTTCACCCCAGTATGCCAAAGCTGTATTTCTAGACTTGCAGATAGCCTAGGCTGTCGTTCATGTATTGATATTGACTAACTGAAGAAAAAAAAGTTTGTTTTCAGGATAGATTGCAGATAGTAGAGTTTAGAATCTGGAAGACCTATTAGTAGTGAGTTACAGTAATAAAGACAGAAAGAGATCAGAGTTTTATCTGTTTCAACAGTATGAAAATGGTATATTTTGGAGAGATTTTTGCAAGTGACAGAATATAGCATCCAAAAATAATATGAGCCAAACCTATCCCCAAGACAGTTGATGGACTGCCTAGAAGTTATCATCACAGCCAGGCTCACAATGAAAGGTAACACCTATATATAGATAGCACACAATAACACTATTCTCAATAGGTGATGGTCACTGCAATGACCTTTGCACAGGTTGCAAAGAATGCCAGGAAAAAGTTCCATAAAGTATCTACAGACTATAGATTGCTTTAAAGCATATCTCTGAATCCTATAAGTAGCTCTTGCAAGATGGCCGCCCCTATAATCAAGTATATAAAATATATTTTTTTTTAAATCTACAGTTGGAAATAAAAATAGTTTAGGAATTAACAAAATATATCAGAATCTGGTTTCAATGCATGAAATTGTTATTGCATTGAAAACCAGAAATACAAATGTATACATATCCAAGTTTAAAAGAGTCATGTACCTATATTATTGCTAGAGGAAATGTTAAAATTATTGTTTAGAAAATGTTTCCACATAGCCCTTTAATAAAAATAAAAAAAAGTAAACTAAAATACATTCACTAATTTTTAGCATCATTTTAGAGTTAACCAGAAAATAGACCCCATCCTTAATGGCACCATGTAAAGAACATAATCCAGATGTCGACCACATGTCAAAATGTGACACAGAATTTTTAGTCTTTTCATTATATGCTGTATCTAAGCAAAGCTCTTTAGTTTCACACAGATTAGAAGTTAATTCAGGTCAAAAAAGGATTAATTAGGCTATGTAAACCAGCATTAGACATGAGTGTACTAGTGAAGAATGCTTTGAAATTAGTTGTTGTCATTGCAAATCTGCCTAGTATGATGTCTTGACCTCTGCTGCATTATAAATTCCCCATCAGGTAGTCTTTAGGGATGGGAAATGATGAAAGCCTGAGGCGTGCACTGTATTTAAAGTTGTCTAAAGCTTCTGTGCTTTATCTAAAAACAAACAAAAAGGGAAAGATCATATGCATCTAGCTGAGAGTTAATAATGTACAACAGCAGCTGATTATGGAAGGAAATCCAACTGTTCACAGCTTAGAAATGGAAAAAAATACAGAAAATATATTACAGTACATGACAGTTTAGAAAAAAAAAATTTCATCCCATACTTATATAGAGCCATAGTAGGGTTTCATATATGGAAATTCTAGAATGGAAGTGTTATAACAGAAGATATAATGGATCATAACTAGAAGGAGCATTCAGAAGTAGAGTTGAGCGAACACCTGGATGTTCGGGTTCGAGAAGTTCGGCCGAACTTCCCGGAAATGTTCGGGTTCGGGATCCAAACCCGACCCGAACTTCGTCCCGAACCCGAACCCCATTGAAGTCAATGGGGACCCGAACTTTCCGGCACTAAAAAGGCTGTAAAACAGCCCAGGAAAGGGCTAGAGGGCTGCAAAAGGCAGCAAAATGTAGTTAAATCCCCTGCAAACAAATGTGGATAGGGAAATGAATTAAAATAAAAATAAAATAAATAAAAATTAACCAATATCAATTGGAGAGAGGTCCCATAGCAGAGAATCAGGCTTCATGTCAGCAGAGAATCAGTCTTCATGTCATAGCAGAGAATCAGGCTTCACCTCAGCCAAAACTGGAACAGTCCATTGTCATATATTTAGGCCCCGGCACCCAGGCAGAGGAGAGAGGTCCCATAACATAGAATCTGGCTTCATGTCAGCAGAGAATCAGTCTTCATGTCATAGCAGAGAATCAGGCTTCACGTCAGCCAAAACTGGAACAGTCCATTGTCATATATTTAGGCCCCGGCACCCAGACAGAGGAGAGAGGTCCCATAACAGAGATTCAGGCTTCATGTCAGCAGAGAATCAGTCTTCATGTCATAGCAGAGAATCAGGCTTCACGTCAGCCAAAACTGGAACAGTCCATTGTCATATATTTAGGCCCCGGCACCCAGACAGAGGAGAGAGGTCCCATAACAGAGATTCAGGCTTCATGTCAGCAGAGAATCAGTCTTCATATCATAGCAGAGAATCAGGCTTCACGTCAGCCAAAACTGGAACAGTCCATTGTCAGATATTTAGGCCCCGGCACCCAGACAGAGGAGAGAGGTCCCATAACAGAGATTCAGGCTTCATGTCAGCAGAGAATCAGTCTTCATGTCATAGCAGAGAATCAGGCTTCACGTCAGCCAAAACTGGAACAGTCCATTGTCATATATTTAGGCCCCGGCACCCAGACAGAGGAGAGAGCAGACATCCCAACCTGCAAAAACTCATTTCAGGGAGGTGCACTTCTCATTTCAGGGAGGTTTTCTTTTTTTTCTTTTACAAACTTTTTATTACATTTTCCAAACATATGCAGTATCTGCACACTTTGCTCTATGGTGTGGAGGACTGGGCTAATTACCCTGCCCCAAATTATCCTATTTATGTATATGATTAAAGGGATTCTGTCACCACCTATAAGCCCTGTGAGCTAAACATATGCTCATGTCCAGGGTAGCATTCTGATTTCTAAGGTGGCCTTATAAAAGCTATTTGTGGCTTTATTCTGCAGAAAAACAGGTTTTACTAACCTGTCAATCATTAAGGTGCCCAAGCAGGGGAGGTCTGTGGATGCATGGTGCCCGGCTGCAGGCTTCGCCGTTCGTGCCCAGCGCCGCCTTCTACTCCTCAGTGCCGCCTCTCTCTCCCTCCCCCTCCTCCCGCTTTGAGATCCCGCGCGTGCGCACAGGCTCAGCCTGATGCGTCGTTGCGGACTGCTGGCATCGGCTTCTTCTTGCACTGTGCGCACGCGCCGAGAAGGGGACACTGCTACAGGTTGCCGGAAAGGTTTACTGCGAGTAAACTAGAGATGGGAAGTTCGGATCTTTCACATGAATCGGTTCATGAATCGAATCTTCGGTTCATTCGCTGAGCTGACAAGAAGCAAGTGAACCGAAGCTTAGGTTGCGCAATGCGCATGCGCGGATGCTTCGATTCACTCACTGAGTCGGCTCTTGGTCTGAGTCAGGAAGTTTATTCTTTAAAACCCTGTGTGTAATTATCTACCCCACTGTAGGAAAAAACAAGCATCCAGGGTGTGTGAATTTAACACTGGGGTAAATATAATTAAAATGGAGGGTTAAATGTGTAAATGTATTTAAAAAAATACATCTCTCTCAATAGTTCTATAGCTACTGAATAAGACAGAAGAAGGGATGCCTTTAACATATATATCTCCTTGAGAAGCCAATTTGACCCTAAAGGGTTAATTCAACCTGTAATCTAAACTCTGTGTCCTGTCACTTCTCTTATCTCTCTGCTCTGCTATCAGTAAACCTTTCCTGGATATATTGTTTCACATGCGGGTGTCAGGGAGCCGCTATCTAATAGCGGGAGACTCCCTGAACGTCCGGGAGACTTGAGATCCCTGAGAGAGGTCCCATAAAAGAGAATCAGGCTTCATGTCAGCAGAGAATTAGGCTTCATGTCATTGCAGAGAATCATGCTTCACGTCACCCAAAACAGGAACAGTCCATTGTCAGATATTTTGGCCCCGGCACCCAGACAGAGGAGAGAGGTCCCATAGCAGAGATTCAGGCTTCATGTCATAGCAGAGAATCATGCTTCACATCACCCAACACTGGAACAGGCCACTGTCAGATATTATTAGGCCCCGGCACCCAGACAGAGGAGAGGTTCATTCAACTTTGGGTTGCCCCGCAATATAATGGTAAAATGAAAATAAAAATAGGATTGAATGAGTAAGTGCCCTGAAGTACAATAATATATGGTTAAGAGGAGGTAGTTAATGTCTAATCTGCACAAGGGATGGACAGGTCCTGTGGGATCCATGCCTGGTTAATTTTTATGAACGTCAGCTTGTCCACATTGGCTGTAGACAGGCGGCTGCGTTTGTCTGTAATGACGCCCCCTGCCGTGCTGAATACACGTCTGGACAAAACGCTGGCCGCCGGGAAGGCCAGCACCTCCAAGGCATAAAAGGCTAGCTCTGGCCACGTGGATAATTTGGAGACCCAGAAGTTGAATGGGGCCGAACCATCAGTCAGTACGTGGAGGGGTGTGCACACGTACTGTTCCACCATGTTAGTGAAATGTTGCCTCCTGCTAACACGTTCCGTATCAGGTGGTGGTGCAGTTTGCTGTGGCGTGTTGACAAAACTTTTCCACATCTCTGCCATGCTAACCCTGCTCTCAGAGGAACTGGCCGTGACACAGCTGCGTTGGCGACCTCTTGCTCCTCCTCTGCCTTCGCCTTGGGCTTCCACTTGTTCCCCTGTGACATTTGGAAATGCTCTCAGTAGCGCGTCTACCAACGTGCGCTTGTACTCACGCATCTTCCTATCACGCTCCAGTGCAGGAAGTAAGGTGGGCACATTGTCTTTGTACCGGGGATCCAGCAGGGTGGCAACCCAGTAGTCCGCACACGTTCAAATGTGGGCAACTCTGCTGTCGTTGCGCAGGCACTGCAGCATGTAGTCACTCATGTGTGCCAGGCTGCCCTGAGGTAATGACAAGCTGTCTTCTGTGGGAGGCGTATCGTCATCATCCTGCGTTTCCCCCCAGCCACGCACCAGTGATGGGCCCGAGCTACGTTGGGTGCCACCCCGCTGTGAACATGCTTCATCCTCATCCTCCTCCACCTCCTCCTCATCCTCGTCCTCCTCGTCCTCCAGTAGTGGGCCCTGTCTGGTCACATTTGTACCTGGCCTCTGCTGTTGCAAAATACCTCCCTCTGAGTCACTTCGAAGAGACTGGCCTGAAAGTGCTAAAAATGACCCCTCTTCCTCCTGCATCTCCTCCTGGGCCACCTCCTCTTCCATCATCGCCCTAAGTGTTTTCTCAAGGAGACATAGAAGTGGTATTGTAGCGCTGATAACGGCGTCATCGCCACTGGCCATGATGGTGGAGTACTCGAAACAGCGCAACAGGGCACACAGGTCTCGCATGGAGGCCCAGTCATTGGTGGTGAAGTGGTGCTGTTCCGCAGTGCGACTGACCCGTGCGTGCTGCAGCTGAAACTCCACTATGGCCTGCTGCTGCTCGCACAGTCTGTCCAATATGTGCAAGGTGGAGTTCCACCTGGTGGGCACGTCGCATATGAAGCGGTGAGCTGGAAGGCCGAAGTTACGCTGTAGCGCAGACAGGCGAGCAGCGACAGGATGTGAACGCCGGAAGCGCGCACAGATGGCCCGCACTTTATGCAGCAGCTCTGGGGGTAGTTGTAAATTAACTTCTGCACCACCAAATTCAGCACATGCGCCAGGCAAGGGATGTGCGTCAAATCGGCTAGTCCCAGAGCTGCAATGAGATTTCGCCCATTATCGCACACCACCAGGCCAGGCTTGAGGCTCACCGGCAGCAACCACTCGTCGGTCTGTTGTTCTATACCCCGCCACAACTCCTGTGCGGTGTGGGGCCTGTCCCCCAAACATATGAGTTTCAGAATGGCCTGCTGACATTTACCCCGGGCTGTGCTGAAGTTGGTGGTGAAGGTGTGTGGCTGACTGGATGAGCAGGTGGAAGAAGAGGAGGAGGAAGCAGAGTAGGAGGAGTCAACAGGAGGCAAAGAATGTTGCCCTGCGATCCTTGGCGGCGGAAGGACGTGCACCAAACAGCTCTTCGCCTGGGGCCCAGCCGCCACTACATTTACCCAGTGTGCAGTTAGGGAGATATAGCATCCCTGGCCGTGCTTACTGGTCCACATATCTGTGGTTAGGTGGACCTTGCCACAGATGGCGTTGCGCAGTGCACACTTGATTTTATCGGATACTTGGTTGTGCAGGGAAGGCACGGCTCTCTTGGAGAAGTAGTGGCGGCTGGGAACAACATACTGTGGGACAGCAAGCGACATGAGCTGTTTGAAGCTGTCTGTGTCCACCAGCCTGAATGACAGCATTTCATAGGCCAGTAGTTTAGAAATGCTGGCATTCAGGTTCAGGGATCGAGGGTGGCTAGGTGGGAATTTACGCTTTCTCTCAAATGTTTGTAAGATGGAGAGTTGAACGCTGCCATGTGACATGGTTGAGATGCTTGGTGACGGAGGTGGTGGTGGTGGTGTTGGTGGTACATCCTCTGTTTGCTGGGCGGCAGGTGCCAACGTTCCTCCAGAGGCGGAGGAAGAGGCCGAGGCGGCAGCAGCAGAAGAGGTAGCAGTGGGAGCCTGAGTGAGTTCCTTGTTTTTAAGGTGTTTACTCCACTGCAGTTCATGCTTTTTATGCAGGTGCCTGGTCATGCAGGTTGTGCTAAGGTTCAGAACGTTAATGCCTCTCTTCAGGCTCTGATGGAACAGCGTGCAAACCACTCGGCTCTTGTCGTCAGCACATTGTTTGAAGAAGTGCCACGCCAGAGAACTCCTTGAAGCTGCCTTTGGGGTGCTGGGTCCCAGATGGCGGTGGCCAATAGCAGACGGACTCTCTTGGCAGCGGGTGTTCTGCTTTTGCCCACTGCTCCCTCTTTTGCTACTCTGTTGGCTCGGTCTCACTACTGCCTCTTCCTACGAATTCTGAAAGTCAGTGGCACGACCTTCATTCCATGTGGGGTCTAGGACCTCATCGTCCCCTTCATCGTCTTCCACCCAGTCTTCCTCCCTGACCTCCTGTTCAGTCTGCACACTGCAGAAAGACGCAGCAGTTGGCACCTGTGTTTCGTCATCATCAGAGACGTGCTGAGGTGGTATTACCATGTCCTCATCATTAGTAAACATAAGTGGTTGTGCGTTAGTGCATTCTATCTCTTCCACCCCTGGGGAAGGGCTAGGTGGATGCCCTTGGGAAACCCTGCCAGCAGAGTCTTCAAACAGCATAAGAGACTGCTGCATAACTTGTTTCTCAGACAGTTTCCCTGATATGCATGGGGGTGATGTGACAGACTGATGGGCTTGGTTTTCATGCGCCATCTGTGTGCTTTCTGCAGAAGACTGGGTGGGAGATAATCTGAACGTGCTGGATCCACTGTCGGCCACCCAATTGACTAATGCCTGTTCCTGCTCTGGCCTTACCATCCTTAGAACGGCATTGGGCCCCACCAAATATGGCTGTAAATTCTGGCTGCTACTGGGACCTGAGGTAGTTGGTTCACTAGGACGTGTGGCTGTGGCAGAACGGCCACGTCCTCTCCCAGCACCAGAGGGTTCACTAACACCACCACGACCATGTCCGCGTCCGCGTCCCTTACTAGATGTTTTCCTCATTGTTACCGTTCACCACAATAAGAAAAAAATTATTTTGCCCAATGTATTGAATTCAAATTCAGGCCTTTTTTTTACAGGCACCTAACACTATCTGGCTATCTATTTAGGTACCGTATTACACTAATACAGGCACAGCAGTAACGACAGATTTAGCTGAATATAAATTGTAGGCCTAGTATTTAGGCGCTGGATGACAGGTATCCCTTTTACGGACAGAATTAGACTTGGAAATGCGCGGTAGCGTGTGAAGTTATTGAGGATGACCCTATCCGCACCTTCAATCTAATATACCCTTTAATGGATAGATTTAACCTTGGCCTGATAGTAATTCCCTAAATTTGTGGTTTCTGCTCTAAGTTGGGAATTGTATTTCAACCCAGAACAAAAACTGTGCTTTGGCAGACACTAAATAGATTGACCAGCCACAGCAGTATCAACAGATTTAGCTGAATATAAATTGTAGGCCTAGTATTTAGGCGCTGGATGACCGGTATACGTTTACGGACAGAATTAGACTTGGAGATGCACGGTAGCGTGTGAAGTTATTGAGGATGACCCTATCCGCACCTTCAATCTAATATACCCTTTTATGGATAGATTTAAACTTGGCCTGATACAGCAGAAACCACTGATTTAGGGAATTGCTAAGTTGGGAATTGTATTAAACCCAGAACAAAAACTGTGCTTTGGCGGACACTAAATGAATTGACCAGCCTCAGCAATAAACACAGATTTAGCTGAATATAAATTGTAGGCCTAGTATTTAGGCGCTGGATGACCGGTATACGTTTACGGACAGAATTAAACTTGGAAATGCACGGTAGCTTGTGAAGTTATTGAGGATGACACTATCCGCACCTTAAATCTAATATACCCTTTTATGGATAGATTTAAACTTGGCCTGATACAGCAGAAAAAAATTATTTAGCGAATTGCTAAGTTGGGAATTGTATTCAACCCAGAACAAAAACTGTGCTTTGGCGGACACTAAATGAATTGACCAGCCTCAGCAATAAACACAGATTTAGCTGAATATAAATTTCAGGCCTATTATTTAGGCGCTGGGTGACAGATATACGTTTACGGACAGAATTAAACTTGGAAATGCACGGTAGCGTGTGAAGTTATTGAGGATGACACTATCCGCACCTTAAATCTAATATACCCTTTTATGGATCAATTTAAACTTGGCCTGATACAGCAGAAAAAATTATTTAGGGAATTGCTAAGTTGGGAATTGTATTCAACCCAGAACAAAAAATGTGCTTCGGCAGACAGCAGACAGTATTACAATTGGCTAGCCACAGCTTAAAACACCAGATTTAGGGTACTGCTACTTTGGCAATTGTATTTTACCCCTCAATAAAATAGCAAGCACAGCCAAGCCCCTGATGTAGGATATAGAAAAAAAATAACCACACTATTTATGGTTAAATGGACTTGGTGGCAGCTTGTGCTGGCGCACCACAAGACACAAAATGGCCACCGATCGCCCAAGAAAAAAGTGACAAAAACGCTCTGGGCAGCCTAAAAACAGTGAGCAATTAAATAGCAGCAGTTCAATGATCCACAGCTGTAGATCGATCACTGAATTAAGTGTTTTTGCAGAGTTAATCACTGTCTAATCTCGCCCTAACAGCAGCTGCAACCTCTCCCTACACTGATCAGAGCAGAGTGACGTTCGGCGCTACGTGACTCCAGCTTAAATAGAGGCTGGGTCACATGCTGCACTGGCCAATAACAATAATATTGGCATGGCTGTGATGGCCTCATGGGGCAAGTAGTATGACGCTTATTGATTGCCTGCTTTGCAGCCTTTCAAAAAGCACCAAGAAAGCGCCGAACACCGAACCCGAACCCAGACTTTTACAAAAATGTTCGGGTTCGGGTCCGTGTCACGGACACCCCAAAATTCGGTACAAACCCGAACTATACAGTTCGGGTTCGCTCATCCCTACTAACAACCTAAACCTAAAATTCACATCCAATATAACAAAGACCCAGATAGAATTCTTGGATTTATGCATTCAAGTGGAAAATACCAGACTAATATTTAGCACGTACCAGAAACCGATAATGAAAAACAGCCACATCCTCTTCTCCAGCTGTCATCTCCCACAGTGGCTAACTAACATCCCGACTAATCAATTCAAAAGATTAAAAAGAAATTGCACTATCAATTCCAAATTTGAAGAAGAAGCTACCCAAATGAAAGAGAAATTTGCAAACAAAAAATATCCAGACAGGCTACTAGATAACGCACTAAACAAAGTTAAGAAAATGGACAGACAGGAATTTTTCAAGGAAAAAGAAGAAATAATAAGCACACAACAAAAGGAGGAAGCGAGATTGATCCTTCCATATAATGCTCAACATAAAATCATTGCCAAAATCATCAATAAACACTGGCATCACCTACTTAAAGACAAAATTATAGGTCCATTACTCAATATCACACCATCAATTGTCTACACCAAAGTCCCCAACTTAGGACTAAAAATAGCTCCTACAATAAAACAAAAAACAAAAGACACACACAACAATTGGCTTTCTCTGAAGGGCTTCTTTCGATGTGGACGATGCAGTAACTGTAGACTGACAAATTTTCCAAAAAAAACAACACAAGTCTGCTCCATACATAATCCATTCAAATTACAAATAGAGGATTGTCTAACATGCAACACAACTGACGTCATATACTTACTGGAATGTCCATGCTGCAAACAATACATCGGAAGAACAAAAAGACAATTGAAAAAAAGAGTATCGGAACACATGGCCAACATCAAAAAAGGATATGAACAACATACATTATCCAAACATTACAAAACCCACCATAACAGTGACCCCTCATCCCTGAAATTCATAGCCTTCGAAAAAATCAACAAATCCTGGAGAGGAGGAAATCATATAAACAACATGTCACAAAATGAATTCAAGAGAATTTATGAATTCGACACCCTAATACCTGCAGGTCTAAACGCCGAACTAGAAATTTTCGGATTTTTATAATCTGGGGAGGTGCCTCTTTGGGAAAGAGAAATAGAGCTCCGGCTGTTTTACCAGCACCTCTATCTCCTCTCCTACTGAGGCCCCTCTCCCTTACACGCACAACTATTCATCCCGCCACACTCAACAAAAAACAATGAACACTGTTAGAATTACATTATCTATGAAACCAAGAAAATTCCCGAGCAGAACATCAATATAACACCAACTACCAACAGAATGACAAATACCTAGATCCAGAGTAAGAAAGAAAGGAACTTTTAATCCTAAAACAACTTTGACCCCTTAAAAAGCTTATACTCAAAAAAACGCACAGAAACCGCACAACAAACGCAGGGACCGTTTAAACATCAATAATGAGGCCCTTTTTCTATGCACAGATATACATATACTCTCAAATAACTGCATTCACCTAATGAATAAAAACAATGCAATACACCACCTACCAGGCCAGCAAAAATCTGAAGTAAGAGATTACCAAAAATCTGAAGTAAGAGATTACTAAAATATAAGTCAGGTACGCCATCAAACATATTAAGATGACGTCCTAGCAAGGAATTCACAGAAAAATATGAAATAATTATTCTGCATTATTTAATTCCCAAAAAAAAAAAAAAAACTTTCTAAAAAAAAAAACTTTCTAAAAAAAAATCGCAAAGAAATCGCACAACAAACCGCAAGCACTGCATAATGCATTTTGTACAACATAAATACTTTCAAGAATCCACTGATAAGACTTGCAACACAGGAGTACATTTATATCTGCAGTATAAAGCACTTACAATGTAACATTTCCTCCAATACATTTAAAATAAATAATGCCTAGAAAAAGAACATTTAGCTGCTAATGAAATCCATTCCATGATTTCTAATCAACCCAAACAAAATTAGGGCAACACCCCCTTAAAGAAGACCGCACATAAACCCTCACTTGCTCCGGACATACCATTACTTGACCACTGAGGAAGGGACCAGAAAGTGTCCCGAAACGCGTCTGGTCTGAGGAAGCAGTGAGGACTACAAACAATACAGGGATTTGAACTGAAATATTTTCAACCGCAATACTCTTCAAATTCCTTACAGCTAATGAGATTGGCCAATCAGGAACCCGGTACTGTGTGACGTCAGGCTGCATCATCATCACGTGCAGCATCACATGGTAAGGCAAGTGATCACGTGGGACGTCATGCAGGTCCTTGCAGGACGGAGGACACCGTAACAGACTGAAGAGGGGTAAAGTAAATTGCACCCTTTACTGTCCATCCACAATTTAATATATGTACTCTCCTACTGATAACGGCTACATCCAATAAGATTATCTGGAAAGCCTACATGTGAATTCCAGTGAATTGGAAACCTGTCAGGAGAGTCGCTCTCTCTTTAAAAAGCGGGTGATCCAACACTTGAGAACCCGGTGAATACAGGACTTAACACTGCTGCGTCCACAGTTGCAGTTAACCTATAGTGTTCCAACACATGAACACTGCTTATATGTTTTATAACTTTCTTAAAATCGCTTTTATGCTAATTAATATTTTGGTTGTGCACAATATTTTACTCAATTGAGCATTTTCTACACCCTTTTTTCGCACGGCCATTTGACCTATACTATATTGGATCTTTTCACATGCGAATATTTTGAACACCTTTCAGGAATATCACTACTTTACAGAACTGAGCCAATATATCCTGTAGGACCTGTGGGACTGTATATTCACTGAACCTATTGAATGAACCTTTTGAACATTTGAATATCAGCCGCATTCTCAGGGACACTTTGATCCCGTTTATCATCGATCATTTGATTATATATCCTAGTCTAATCAGACCTCATCTCAAATAACACCACAATTTGTCACTTCACTTTACTATTTATTTTTATTATTATTCATTATTTTATTTATTTTTTATTTTTCACATCTACCTATTTTTACATATTTATTCTCAACAAATAACATTTTAATCAACCAAAACATTTTAATTAACAACAATAAATATCTTTTAGCTTAAACCAAATGCGAGTGTGCCATCACAATTCTTCTCTTTATTCTTACAGACCCCTATGGTTTTTAGGTGTACCGGTGATAGAGCACCCCTATCCATATTGACCAACTGGTGAGCCACAGAGGCACTCTATTCCTTAACTTGCACTATGATTTATGCCGTTGTTTGTACTTATATTGTTGAACTGTATTTTATGTTTTTTTGTAATATATCCTTTTTATTTGCACCATTATTGAACTGTATTTTCACTGTGCTGTGCAAAGGTTTAATAGACAGCCAGCTAATTCTGAGAGACTTTGGGACTTTTTTCCTATGCACTGAGAAGCTAGTACATTTCCATAGTTACTGTAAGAGAATATGCAGAGCACGGACATGGACTTTACACGTTCGTGTGAACGAGCCCTAAGGCAGATAGTGATGCCTCACAAAATAGTTATTACTTTACATACAGTATATCTACTTTATGTTTGTATCATTTTGCAAATGTTATTTTATTTTTTAAAGACATCAGAAGTCTTAGGCCTCTTTCACACGGGCGTTGCGGGTGACGTGCGGGAAAAGATGCGGGTGCGTTACGGGAAAATGCACAATTTTCCCCCGCGAGTGCAAAGCGTTTTAATGCGTTTTGCACGCGCGTGAGAGCAATTGGCATGTTTGATACCACGACCCGAACCCGGACTTCTTCACAGAGTTCAGTTTTGGCTTGGGTGTTGTGTAGATTTTATTTTTTTCCCTTATAACATGGTTATAAGGGAAAATAATAGCATTCTTAATACAGAATGCTTAGTAAAATAGGGATGGAGGGGTTAAAAAAAGTTTTTTAACTCACCTTATCCACTTGTTCGCGCTGCCTGGCTCGTCTTCTCTCTTCTTCTTTGATGACCTGGGAGGAAAAGGACCTTTGGTGACAGCACTGCGCTTATAACATGGTCCATCACATATCCAAAACCCACTTTTTTAAGAACCAGTTCAGTTATGAAGTAACTTTGTAGGGCTTGCAAAAAAAACACCCATAAATGACCCAATTTTACACCCCTCAAGTTATTCAAAACTGATTTACAATCTTTGTTAGCCCTTTAGGAGATCCACACAAATTAAAGGAAAATGGAGATGAAATTGTATTTTTTTTTTTAAATTTTTTTTTTCTTCTTTTTTTTTTTTGTTTTTTTTGTTTTTTTTAAATTAAAAATAAGGTGAAGAAATATGACAAATTACATAATGATATCAAGTGATGACATATGCATATTAACAATGAACAGATACTAAGACAAGTTCCTTTTTATATCATTTCTATTGGATGCGTCATACATCTAAGATATCAAATCATAATATCAGTTAGCATATTTATAAGGGTCATATTAAGCTCACTTAGTAATAATAGTCTCAAGCATTAGCCGTAGGTGGAGAATCGTTGGGTGGGTCATTCAAATTTCTGTATAAGAGCCATTCCTTCCATTGAACCCTATAGGAAAGTATCTTACGGCTCTCCCAGGCAGCTAATTCTTCGAATCTACAAAGCTGGTCTATTTTTCCTATCCATTGGGAAATGGGAGGTACCTCTTCAGATAGCCAGAATTTTGGGATTAAAAAGCGTGCAGCACTTAACATGGTATGGGATAGTTTAATTGGTGATTTTTTTGTTACTTTGGGAAACCAACTTAATAAAGCTATTTGTGGGGATAGTGGAAGATTCATCCCACATATTTTGTTAGTATAAGTGAAAATATCCTTCCACCACTTCTGTAATAGAGGGCAGTCCCACCAAATATGAAAGAATGAACCTCTATCCTTCTTACATCTCCAGCATGTGTCTACATTATTTGAGTTATAGAGGCAGGTAATGTCTGGGGTCCTGTACCACCTTGTCATTATTTTGTATCCATTTTCTTGGATGCGAACGCACCTAGAAATTTTATGTGGAGTGAGTAAGACTCTTGGTAAGTTTTCCTGTGTGAAGTTAATGCCCAGATCCCTTTCCCATAATCTTATAAATGCTGGCTTAGTCAAGGACATCGGTGATAATATTTTTTTTATAAATTTGAGAGATTAATTTAGTATGTCTGGTATAGTCCGATATCAAGTTTTCAAACCAGGTCAGGGGACGTGATAGATCTTTCAAAGGAATATTTTTTACCTTGAATGTACGCAAGAAAGTTAGCAAGTAAGGGATCTTCTTACTCTCTGGAAAAATATCTAGTAGACATTCCTCTTTCAATACCTCACCTTTATCATCAAATAGTGAACTAACAGGTAATGGGGAATTCTTAACTGAAATTGGAAGACACTCTCTCAGGCTAGGCGGTGCAAACGCCAGAATATCTTTCACTTGCAATAATGGTGAGGGTAGTGGAATGGCATGTTGTGTTTGTTGGAACCATTTCCATGTATCTAAGGTCGATTTTACTATTGGGTTAATGGGTTTGTCTTGGACTGGGAAATTTTTCACCCCCACCAATAGGCCTGAAAGGAACGAGCCCAGCTCAGTCTGTTCCATGGAGACCCAGGCTTTCTGGTTTGGATGTTTAAACCAATCTATCAGCCTTGACATCAAAACTGCTCTCCCATATAATTCAGGGTCAGGTAAACCTATTCCCCCATTAATCTTCGGTCTACATAGCACTGTGCGAGCTAGACGAGCTTTTTTCCCGGCCCAAATAAATGTGCTGATTTGACTTTTCACTTTAGCGTAAAATGTTTTTGGGACTGGGATCGGTAGTACCTGTTGAAGATATGTCAGTCTTGGTAAGACTAATGAGGTGGCTATGTTTTTTCTGCCGAACCATGACAGCATTGGATTCCCCAAACCCGCTAGCTGATCAGAAATCGATTGAAGGAGAGGTATGGAGATGAAATTTTTGGCAGATTTTCCATTTTACTAAAATTTTTTACATTCCGTGTGCTTTCCGCATCCGTTGCTCCTTTCCGTGGTCCGCAAAAAAAGTGTAACATGTCCTATTCTTTTTAGTTTTGCAGACAAGAATAGTCAGTTATATTAATGGCTGTCTGTGGCGTTCCCCAAATTGCGGAACGTACACGGACGCCATCCGTGTTTTGCAAATCCGCAATTTGCAGACCTCAAAACACACAACGGCCGTGAGCATGAGGCCTTAGGCGGTAGGTCATGTGATATTTTTATAGAGCAGGTTGTTTCGGAAATGGCAATACCTATTATGTTTATTTTTCTTATTTTATTTCAATTTTACACAATAAAATCATTTTCTGAAAGCCATTTTTTTTTTGGGGGGAAATTGTCTCATGTAGGGGGTAATTTTTTTTGCGACATGTGGTGACAGTTTGGTTGGTACTAATTTGGGAAACATATAAAAAGTGACATCATTTTTTGGGAAGTGAGGTGAGCAAAATTGCGATTCCATTAGAGTTTTTCCCTTTTTTTTTTACAGCGTTCACCGTGCAGTAAAAGCAATGTGATCCTTTTATAGATTAGGTCGTTACGAACGTGGTGATACCAAACATGTGTAATGTGTTATTTTTTTTACCCAATTATAAATGTGCGGATATGGGAAAAAGTTAGATTTTTTTATTTATTTGTTTACGCTTTTTTCTTCTTTTTTTTTACACTTTTTGTACCCAGACCCACTTAGTTCATGATGATCCAGTGAGTCTGATGGCACTAAAATACACTGCAGTACACTATATACACTAAGGCCTCATGCACACGACCGTATGTGTTTTGCGGTCTGCAAAAAAAAACAGATGACGTCCGTATGGCATCCATTTTTTTTTGCGGATCCGTTATTTTTGCACATCCATTGTACTAATGCCTATCCTTGTCCACAAACTAGAAAAAAATAGGACATGCACTATTTTTTTTGTGGGGCTCTGGAACGGACATACTGATGCGGACAGCATTTTTTGCTGACCCATTGAAAAGAATGGGTCCGCATGCTATCAGCAAAAAAAAACGGAGTGGATAAGGAAACAAAATACGTTCATGTGCATGAGGCCTAAGCCTGATCAGGATCCTGCCTCTGGTAGGACCCTGTCAGGCCAAGATACCATGGCAAGCTGGATGCCTGTGTAAGGTGTCCGTGTCATGGTCTTACCTGCTTGCTGCTCTCCTTCGTTTGACATGTGCTGGCGGCCATCTTGGGTCCTGGGTTTCTTGTAGCCTTCCACCCTGCGGCTCCTCCTTCCCCTGGGAGGAGCTGGATGCCTAGCTCATATATATAGGAGGTCTGTGGCTTCAGTTCCTTGCTTGGTCCTCTTGTGTTCACATGCTTCTAAGACTGCTGCTGCTTCTGGTTCCTGATCCTGGCTTCGTCTGACTACCCTGCTGGTTCCTGATCCTGGCTTCGTCTGACTACCCTGCTGGTTCCTGATCCTGGCTTCGTCTGACTACCCTGCTGGTTCCTGATCCTGGCTTCGTCTGACTACCCTTCTGGTTCCTGACCTCTGGCTTCGCAAAGACTCTGCTCGGTTTCACCATCCGTTTGGACTTTTGCTTTACAGCTTTATTTTCAATAAAGCCTTCTATTTTCACTTATCTCTTGTTGTACGTCTGGTTCATGGTTCCGTGACATTAGGACCAAGCCATGAATTCTGACGGTACAGGGCCATCCTCGCTACCCACGCTGGTTGCCAGACTTGATCAGCAGGATCACCTGTTGGGTCGGTTCGCTGTGGCGTTGCAAACCCTGCTTGAACGCACGGCTCATTTCGCTCCCGTTGCCGATGGGTCGGTTGTCGCTCCTGGGCTCGCTCCTACTGCCGCTCCGGTTGTTGCGCCAGAGTCTACCCCGACACCTGTTGTTGCGCCTGCGGTGTTTCGGGGTATGACCGGTTCTGCCCCTCTTCCACAGCGCTTTGGGGGAGAGCCAACTCAGTGCCGAGGTTTCCTTAACCAGGTGGGCATTTATTTCGAGTTGCTGCCACATGCCTTTCCTACTGAGAGATCAAAGGTGGGCTTCTTGATCTCGCTGCTCTCGGACAAGGCCTTGGCCTGGGCCAGCCCTTTATGGGAGAACAACAATCCGGTGGTTGCCGAGTTTTCCGGTTTTGTTGCTTCTCTTCGGAAGGTATTCGATGTGCCGGCTCGTGCTGCCTCTGCTGCGAAGCTCCTTATGTCCATCAGACAGGGTTCACGATCCGTAGCTGAATACGCCATTGAGTTTCGTACCCTGGCAGCAGAGGTGGGCTGGAATAATGAGGCTCTGGTCGCTGCTTTCTCTCATGGTCTCTCGGATGCCTTGAAGGATGAGGTTGCAGCTAAGGACCTACCAGTTGAGCTCGAGTCTCTTATTTCTTTCCTGATTTTGATTGACACCAGACTCAGGGAGAGACCTTCCTTTAAGGAGAACCTGCGGAGGTCTTCTAACAGATTGGTGCCTACGTTTGCTGTCCCACCCGTGCCTCCCTCTCCTCCCACGCCTCCTGGGGATGACTTGTCTGGGGGTGAACCCATGCAGCTGGGGTTTGCTCGCCTGTCCGAGGGGGAGAGGGCACTCCGGAGACGCGAGGGCCGATGCATGTACTGTGGTCTCGGTGGGCATTTTCGGTTGGCATGTCCGAACCGTCCGGGAAACGCTCGTACCCTGAGATCCTGTCGGGGGCAGATCTTGGGTGGAGTCTCCTCGTCCCCGGTTTTCCCGTGTTGACAAACCACTGATCACTGTTGTCCTCTCCTGGGTCGGGGGCTCGGTGACGACCCAGGCGTTGGTGGACTCTGGTGCTGGTGGTTTGTTCATTGATAGTGTGTTCGCTGCCGCCAATTCCATTCCTCTGCAGGCTCGAGGTTCCCCACTGGCTCTTGAGGCGATAGACGGCAGACCCCTTCTGCCGCCACACGTGACTCATGAGACCCTTCCAGTGGGGATAGCCATTGGTGCCGTTCACAGAGAGTCGGTCTGCCTCCAGGTTATTTCGTCTCCACACTACTCGGTGGTCTTGGGGTACCCCTGGCTCCAGAAGCATAATCCGACTTTCGATTGGAGATCGGTCGAGATCCTCTCGTGGTCACCGCAGTGTGGGGCTAGTTGCATCCATGGGTCTGTCAAGTTGCTGTGTACTTCCTCGGACTCTCTGTTGCCTCCTGAATACGAGGAGTACCGGGATGTATTCGATAAGGTGCGCGCGGTTGCCCTACCTCCGCACCGCCCATACGATTGTGCCATAGAGTTACAATCTGGTGCCGTTCCTCCTCGTGGCAAAGTCTATCCACTGTCGGTAGCGGAGAATGAGGCCATGGAGGAGTACGTGAGGGAGGCGCTTTCACGCGGACACATTCGCAAATCTTCGTCCCCGGCAGGGGCTGGATTTTTCTTTGTGAAAAAGAAGGGCGGTGAGTTGAGGCCTTGCATCGATTACAGGGGTCTCAATCGCATCACGATCAAGAACGCTTACCCGATACCCTTGATTTCCGAGCTGTTCGATCGCCTTAAAGGGGCCACGGTCTTTACCAAACTCGACCTGAGGGCGGCATATAACCTGGTAAGGATCAAGGCGGGCGATGAGTGGAAGACCGCGTTTAACACCAGGACCGGTCATTACGAATCCTTGGTTATGCCCTTTGGGTTGTGCAATGCGCCCGCAGTCTTTCAGGAATTCATCAACGATGTTTTCCGTGACCTGTTGCAGCAGTGTGTGGTGGTCTATTTGGATGACATCTTGGTATATTCTGAATCCATGGAGGCCCACATTCTGGATGTCAGACGAGTGTTGCAACGGTTACGAGAGAACAAGCTGTTCGGTAAGCTTGAGAAATGCGAATTTCACCGATCCCAGGTAACCTTCTTAGGTTACATCATTTCCGCTGAGGGGTTCTCCATGGATCCTGAGAAGGTTTCGGCTGTCTTACAGTGGCCCCAGCCCAGTGGTCTTCGTTCCCTGCAGCGCTTTTTGGGCTTCGCCAATTATTATCGGAAGTTCATCAGGGACTTTTCCATGCTGGCCAAGCCTCTCACGGATCTGACCAGGAAGGGCAGTAATTCCCAGGTCTGGCCGCTCGAGGCCATCCGAGCTTTTGAGGCCCTAAAGTCCGCCTTTGTGTCGGCTCCGATTCTGTCGCATCCCAACCCTGGGTTGCCCTTTGTCCTCGAGGTGGACGCGTCTGAGACGGGAGTAGGCGCCCTTCTGTCTCAGCGTAGAACACCAGAGGGTCCTCTGCTTCCTTGTGGGTTTTACTCCCGGAAACTGTCTTCCGCGGAGTGCAACTATCAGATTGGTGACAGGGAGTTATTGGCCATCGTGCAGGCCCTTAAAGAATGGAGGCACTTGCTCGAGGGTTCGGTGGTTCCGGTTCTCATCCTGACGGACCACAAGAATCTGACCTACCTTTCTGAGGCCAAGAGATTGACACCCCGTCAGGCCAGATGGGCTCTGTTCTTGTCACGTTTTAATTACGTGGTCTCCTACCTACCCGGTTCCAAGAACATCAGGGCGGATGCCTTATCACGGCAGTACTCCGAGCTGTCCAGGGAGGAGTCGATTCCTACTTCGGTCATACCTCCGAATCAGATCCTGGCCGCCATTCGCACCAGCCTGATCTCTCCCCTGGGTGAGCAGATTTTGGCGGCTCAATCTGGTGCTCCCTCTGGGAGACCCAACGGCAGATGTTTTGTGCCTGAGGAGTTGCGCACTCGGTTGTTGCGAACCTACCATAACTCCAAGACCGCGGGGCATCCTGGAAAGAATCAGCTGTCCTGGGCTGTTTCACGTCTGTTCTGGTGGCCTTCCCTACGTTCCGACATCGCCGCATATGTAGCGGCATGCTCCGTTTGTGCCCAGAGTAAGTCCCCTCGGCACCTTCCGTTGGGCCTTCTGCAACCCATAGCCACCGGGGAGCGCCCATGGTCACACCTGGGGATGGATTTCATTGTGGACCTCCCTGCATCCCGAGGCCATACGGTCATTCTCATGATTGTGGATCGGTTTTCCAAAATGTGCCACTGTGTTCCTCTCAAGAAGTTACCCTCTGCACAAGAGTTGGCCACGATTTTTGCCAGGGAGGTCTTCCGGTTGCACGGTTTGCCTAAGGAGATTGTGTCGGATCGGGGGAGTCAGTTTGTGTCCAGGTTCTGGCGCGCCTTTTGCTCCCAGTTGGGGATTCATCTCTCCTTCTCCTCGGCCTACCACCCTCAGTCCAATGGGGCCGCAGAACGATCCAATCAGGCCTTGGAGCAATTCCTTCGTTGCTATGTCTCCGATCACCAAGACAATTGGGTTGACCTCCTGCCTTGGGCTGAGTTTGCCAGGAACACGGCGGTGAACTCTTCCTCTGGGACGTCTCCCTTCATGGCCAATTATGGGTTCCAACCTGCCGTGTTACCGGAGGTATTCTCTCCCCAGGATATTCCGGCTGTGGAGGATCACCTTTCCGTCCTACGTGCTTCTTGGGTACAGATCCAGAAGTCCCTTGAGGTCTCTGCGCAGCGCCAGAGATTCCAGGCTGATCGCAGACGAGCGCCTGCTCCTTCCTACCAGGTCGGAGACCGTGTATGGTTGTCCACCCGCAACCTCAACCTTCGAGTGCCCACTCCCAAGCTGGCGCCTCGCTTTGTTGGTCCCTTCCGAGTGCTTCGCAGGGTAAACCCGGTAGCCTATGCCCTTGCGCTTCCTCCTGGCATGCGGATCTCCAACGTGTTTCATGTCTCCCTGTTGAAGCCACTGGTGTGTAATCGTTTCACTTCCTCGGTTCCTCGGCCTCGTCCGGTCCAAGTGGGCAATCGTGAGGAATATGAGGTGAGCAATATCCTGGACTCACGCCTGGTCCGCGGTCGGTTGCAGTTTTTGGTCCATTGGCGTGGTTATGGTCCAGAGGAGCGTTCCTGGGTTCCCTCCGCAGATGTCCATGCTCCTGCCTTGCTCCGAGCCTTCCACGCACGCTTCCCTCAGAAACCGTTTTGTGCTCCGCGGAGGAGGGGCCCTTGAGGGGGAGGTACTGTCATGGTCTTACCTGCTTGCTGCTCTCCTTCGTTTGACATGTGCTGGCGGCCATCTTGGGTCCTGGGTTTCTTGTAGCCTTCCACCCTGCGGCTCCTCCTTCCCCTGGGAGGAGCTGGATGCCTAGCTCATATATATAGGAGGTCTGTGGCTTCAGTTCCTTGCTTGGTCCTCTTGTGTTCACATGCTTCTAAGACTGCTGCTGCTTCTGGTTCCTGATCCTGGCTTCGTCTGACTACCCTGCTGGTTCCTGATCCTGGCTTCGTCTGACTACCCTGCTGGTTCCTGATCCTGGCTTCGTCTGACTACCCTGCTGGTTCCTGATCCTGGCTTCGTCTGACTACCCTTCTGGTTCCTGACCTCTGGCTTCGCAAAGACTCTGCTCGGTTTCACCATCCGTTTGGACTTTTGCTTTACAGCTTTATTTTCAATAAAGCCTTCTATTTTCACTTATCTCTTGTTGTACGTCTGGTTCATGGTTCCGTGACAGTCCGGTTGTCATGGTAACCATCGGTATGCTGACAGAAAAGAGCAGCTGCCTGATGGGGGAGGCGGAAACTCCCTCCCTCTGTTAACACTTCCAACCATCAGGACATTGCTATAGCAATGTAGCGGCCCAATGGGGGAGGGAGCTCTCTCCCTGTTAACCCCTTCCATACAGTGGTCCCTACAGACCGTGGCATGGAAGGGGTTAAACGGCTGTCATCTGTGCCAGTACCATTGTCGGTCGTTAGAGCAGAGTGTCAGCTATATGTTACAGTTGACACTCTGCTTTTACCGCTCGGCCATCCTGAATAATTATGGGGGCAGGGAGAGTGTCACGGATGGTGTACAGGAAACAAGACAATGCAATACAATTAATGACTCACTGGATCCACAACTAAGGAACAAAAGGGAGACCCCTACATGAGACCTGCCACTCTCCCTAATTGCTCAGCCTATGCGAACACCCCAAAGGTGGATGGGCGCATATCCACGTACCTCGGCTATCTAATACCTGAAGACCCTACAATAGTGAGGGGACACGACCACCGGCTACCTACACAAGACACGGAGGGAGTCAGGGTCACCTGAAAATCCAGCAGACAGAAAATCACATATAAAGGAACAGCACTTATCTTGCAGAGGACTGAGGAATAGAAACAGCATGCACACACACTCCAGGAAGTTGTATAAGCCGCAACCTAATGCATCATGGGGAGGAACTTAAAGGGAAGCAATCAGTCCAACTGCATGACAGCTGAGATAGACTAACGAGATGAGGAACTTAACCAAAACAAAGAAACTCAAGGAGGAGGATATGGAAAGCTCCTGTCAGAGCTTCTCAGCTGTCTAGTTGTGACAGTACCCCTCCCTCTACAAGTGGACTCCGGACACTCAGGGCCCACCTTCTCAGGATGGGACCTATGGAAAGCCCTGATGAGACGAGTGGCCTTAATGTCCGTCACTGGGACCCACATCCTCTCCTCAGGACCATAACCCTCCCAATGAACGAGGTACTGGAGGGAACCGCGAACAAGACGAGAATCCACAATCCTAGAGACCTGAAATTCAAGATTTCCATCAACCATAATCGGAGGAGGAGGCAAAGGCGAGGGTACAATAGGTTGAACATAAGGTTTCAATAAGGACTTATGAAAAACATTATGGATCTTCCAAGTCTGAGGAAGATCAAGACGGTAGGCAACAGGATTGATGACAGACAGGATCTTGTAAGGCCCAATAAACCTAGGACCCAACTTCCAGGAGGGAACCTTCAATTTGATATTCTTGGTAGACAACCACACCAGATCACCAACATTCAGGTCCGGACCAGGCACACGTCTCTTATCTGCCACACGCTTATATCTCTCACTCATGCTCTTTAGATTATCCTGAATCTTTTGCCAAATAGATGACAAAGACGAGGAGAATCTGTCCTCATCAGGTAAACCAGAAGACCCCTCTCCCGAGAAAGTCCCAAACTGCGGATGAAACCCATATGCACCAAAAAATGGTGACTTATCAGAGGACTCCTGACGACGGTTATTTAAAGCAAACTCAGCAAGGGGCAAAAAAGAACACCAATCCTCCTGATTCTCCGCCACAAAACAGCGCAGATATGTCTCCAGATTCTGATTGACGCGCTCTGTCTGGCCATTCGACTGCGGGTGGAAAGCAGAAGAGAATGACAACCGAACCCCCAAGCGAGAACAGAAAGCCTTCCAGAATCTGGAAACAAACTGCGTGCCCCTATCAGAGACTATGTCTGAAGGAATACCATGCAATTTGACAATGTGGTCAATAAATGCCTGCGCCAGCGTCTTAGCATTGGGCAAACCAGGAAAAGGGATGAAATGCACCATTTTGCTAAAACGGTCCACCACCACCAGAATCACAGTCTTCCCCGAGAACGAGGCAAGTCAGTTATGAAGTCCATGGACAGATGTGTCCAAGGACGGGAAGGAATGGGTAAGGGAAGGAGAGGACCTGATGGCCGTGAATGAGGGACTTTGGCACGAGCGCAAGTCTCGCAAGCTGCCACAAAACCCTCAACCGACTTACGAAGCGCAAGCCACCAGAATCTCAGAGCGATGAGATCCAGTGTGGTTTTTGCCCCCGGGTGCCCAGCAAGGACCGTATCGTGGTGTTCCTTAAAAATCTTGTGTCTCAAAGCGAGAGGCACAAACAACCTCCCAGGAGGACAAAGATCAGGAGCCTCTGACTGGGCTGCCTGCACCTCTGCCTCCAATTCAGGAAAAAGAGCAGAGACCACCACACCTTCAGCCAAAATGGGACCCGGGTCTTCAAAATTCCCACCTCCCGGAAAACAACGTGACAGGGCATCTGCCTTCACATTCTTAACCCCAGGGCGGAACGTGACAACAAAATTAAACCTTGAAAAGAACAAAGACCATCTGACCTGTCTCGGGTTCAGACGCTTGGCTGACTCCAAGTAGGCGAGATTTTTATGGTCAGTAAACACGGTAATAGGGTGTCTGGCTCCCTCTAGCCAATGGCGCCATTCCTTAAAAGCCAACTTGATGGCCAACAATTCGCTATCTCCCACATCATAATTTCTCTCTGCGGAGGAGAGTTTCTTCGAGAAAAAGGCACATGGTTGCCATTTGGCAGGAGAGGAACCCTGAGACAGGCCGCACCCACCCCTACCTCAGAAGCATCAACCTCAACTATGAAGGGTAACGAAATATCAGGTTGTACCAGGATGGGAGCGGAAGCAATACTCTCCTTGATATTAGAAAAGGCCTTAGACGCCTCTACCGACCAGGAAGAAAAATCTACCCCCTTTCTGGTCATATCAGTGAGTGGTTTAACAACAGAGGAATAATTCAAAATAAATTTCCTGTAATAATTGGCAAAGCCCAAAAAACGTATCAGCGCCTTCTGATTCTCAGGAAGCTCCCACTCAAGCACAGCGCGGACCTTCTCGGGGTCCATGCGAAAACCAGAAGCGGAGAGAAGAAACCCCAGAAATTGAATTTCTGGAACCGCAAACACACATTTTTCCAGTTTCGCGTATAATTTATTCTCCCGCAGGATGAGCAAGACCTGACGTAAGTGTTCCTTATGAGTCTTGAAATCAGGAGAAAAAATCAAAATGTCATACAAATACACTAATACAAATTTTCCCATTAAATGATAAAAAATGCTGTTCACGAAATGCTGAAAAACGGCTGGGGCATTCATCAAACCAAAAGGCATAACCAAATTCTCAAAATGGCCCTCAGGGGTATTGAAAGCCGTCTTCCATTCGTCTCCTTCTCTGACCCTGACCAGGTTGTATGCCCCTCTTAGGTCTAATTTGGAAAAGACTTTAGCCCCAACAACCTGGTTAAACAGGTCCGGGATCAGAGGAAGCGGATAAGGGTCACGAATAGTGATACTGTTCAGCTCCCTGAAATCCAGACAAGGTCTTAAAGAACCATCTTTTTTCTTAACAAAGAAAAAACCAGCGGCAACAGGTGACTTCGAGGGTCGTATGTGTCCTTTTCTCAGACTCTCAGAGATATAAGCACGCATAGCGACCCTCTCAGGTTGGGAAAGATTGTATAAACGAGATTTAGGCAGTTTGGCGCCTGGGATGAGATTAAAAGGGCAATCGTACTCCCTGTGCGGGGGCAAATCCTGAACTCCACTCTCAGAGAAGACATCCGAAAATTCAGATAGGAAAGGTGGTACAGTCTTAGTAGAAACCTCAGAAACAGATGTCATGAGGCAATTCTTTCTGCAAAAGTCACTCCAACCATTTATTTGCCTCGCTTGCCAATCAATGGTGGGGTTATGTTTAGTGAGCCAGGGTAGCCCCAACACTAGAGGAGTAGGCAAACCGCTAAGGACGAAACATGACACATCCTCAACATGAGCATCACTCACAATTAAACGAATATTGTGAACTATGCCCTTTAATGATTTCTGAGAAAGTGGAGCGGAATCAATAGCAAAAACAGGAATATCCTTTCCCAAAGTGCATACCTGGAAACCATGAGTTATTGAAAATTGATTATCAATGAGATTGACAGCTGCTCCACTATCCACAAAAATCTCACAAAAAATGCTCTTGCTATCTAGCGCCACCCTAGCAGGCAGGACAAAACGAGAACTACAAGCAAACGGAAAACCTTCAATTTCCGCCTCAACCCTGCCAATAGTAACAGACGGAACATTTTTTAAAGATTTTTTCCTTTTTGTCTCTTTATTACTCCCAGAAGACTGCCTGAATCTCCTAGAGGGACAAACATTTGCCAAATGATTTATACCTCCACAACAAAAACAAACCCTCCCATGCGGGCTGAATCTTCTATTGTCAGAGGCAATCAACCCCAGCTGCATGGGCTCCTGCTCAGAAGGGGCTGACAGCGACTGAGACCCCTGCGCACAGAAAGAGACCGCTGCACTGTCCCGGGACTGAGTATGACAGGAAGGAGAGATCTCTCCTCTCTCTCTAAGACGCCTGTCAATACGAACGGCCTGAGACATAGCAGAATCCAAGGAGGTAGGTCTCTCATGAAAGGCAAATGCATCTTTCAATCCCTCTGAAAGACCATGGCAAAATTGACTTCGGAGTGCAGCATCATTCCAACCAGTATCAGCTGCCCATCTCCGAAATTCTGAGCAGTATATCTCTGCGGATTGTTTACCCTGGCATAACAGACGTAGTCTAGACTCAGCCAGAGCAATATGATCCGGATCATCATATATCTGACCCAGGGCTAAAAAGAATTCATCCACTGAACGGAGGGGCCGTGCCCCCTCCGGCAGCGAAAAGGCCCAGGATTGAGCGTTACCCCTGAGCAGCGATATAATGATCCCCACCCTCCGTTCTTCATCACCAGAGGAATGGGGAAGAAGGCGAAAATGGAGTTTGCAAGCCTCTCTAAAACGCACAAAATACTCACTACCCCCGGAGAACGTATCCGGGAGCGAGATCTTAGGCTCAGAACAAACTCCATGAACGCAAGCTGAACCGGTCACTTGAAACTGAGAAAAAATCTTACGGAGATCAGCTACCTCCAATGAAAGACCCTGGAAGCGCTCAGCCAAAAGTGAAACCGGATCCATGCTTGAGACGGTTTTGGCGGCTTATAATGTCACGGATGGTGTACAGGAAACAAGACAATGCAATACAATTAATGACTCACTGGATCCACAACTAAGGAACAAAAGGGAGACCCCTACATGAGACCTGCCACTCTCCCTAATTGCTCAGCCTATGCGAACACCCCAAAGGTGGATGGGCGCATATCCACGTACCTCGGCTATCTAATACCTGAAGACCCTACAATAGTGAGGGGACACGACCACCGGCTCCCTACACAAGACACGGAGGGAGTCAGGGTCACCTGAAAATCCAGCAGACAGAAAATCACAAATAAAAAAACAGCACTTATCTTGCAGAGGACTGAAGAATAGAAACAGCATGCACACACACTCCAGGAAGTTGTATAAGCCGCAACCTAATGCATCATGGGGAGGAACTTAAAGGGAAGCAATCAGTCCAACTGCATGACAGCTGAGATAGACTAACGAGATGAGGAACTTAACCAAAACAAAAAAACTCAAGGAGGAGGATCTGGAAAGCTCCTGTCAGAGCTTCTCAGCTGTCTAGTTGTGACAGAGAGGGGGTGTGCTGGGGGTCCCACTCGCTATCCTGAATGAGGGGGGGATTAGGGCATTATAAACTCCACAACAGCCCAGCCCCAATCTCCTCAACACTCACTGAGAAGATTTGGACTGCACTGCTTAATGCTGCAATTGGTCAGTCAAATCTGACTGACCAATCACAGCGATCCAAAGGCAGGGACCACACTGATTGACACTTTGACACTTTGATCTAATGACTTACTGTGTAAGTGTATGATGAGGTAACTAAAACCACATCATGATTTACACAGTATGTCATTGGTCAATAAGGGTTTAAACCCAGTCTAGACAGTTGTTTACATCTGAAAACTGCTTAGTCATCCCCAATGACTTGTATTGAGACTCAACAGAAGTCTGTGGCAGACTGAAATTGCAACATTGTTTCTGTTCTCCAGCTCCACCCCTCTCACTGGAAGGTTAAAGTTAGGTTAAAGTTCAGTTAGAAATGATATAAAAATAGAGCAGTCAGAGCCTCAAGTTGTCTGCAGATAGGGACAAGTGTTCAGTAGAAGAGACTCTGCCAGACTGCAAGAGTGACCAGATGAAGATTCTGAGATGGGAATACTCTGCCACAGACCCTGTGTCATCAGCCCTTTGACTAGGGAGCCAGCCGGATGACTGACCCATAGATCCTCGGCTACCAGCCCTTTGGTCAGGGTACCAGCCTTCTGAGAGAGAAAAGGACAGCTGGCTCAGGCCTTTCCTCAGCACAGAATCTTCTTCTACCAAAGTGGAGACTTAAGAAGCCAACTCAATCCATTGCTTGTATTGTTTTGCACTTTAATTCCTCTAGTAAAGAAGCATACTAGATTACTACAAACCCTGACTCCCTGGACATTGGGGTGCCCCATGCCTTACCATCTCCTCCAGATAGCAGCAACATATGGTGACACCTCATAGGTGTCTGGGGGACCCATCATAGTACTGGGGCCACCCCAATCCCAGCTACCTCATTAGTTCTCCAAGGTGTTTGGAACAACTTCCCTGTCGTGTTCCTTTAAAAACTGTGCAAGTTTGAAGGCAAAGGTTGGTCACACCAAATATAAAATTTGATTTAAATTTCTCTTTTGTTCATGCACTTTGTTAATTGATAAAAATAAACTAGTAACACTTGTTTTTTAAATCATTCTTACTTTTCCAATTTTTTTTCACACCTGCCTAAAAGTTTTGCCCGCTACTCTATGATGACATTACTAATGCTGTATTGGCATTACAGAAAAGCGTTGAAAAGGGTTGGAAACAGTCGCATGAGGCCATACTGTTGTCATACACAACTTTTCCGGACAGTTGGTGCACTTTTGGTTGGGGTCAAATTTATCCATGCCCAAATCAAATCTGATAACCGATTATTGGGAATCGGACCCAAAACTACTTTCAAGGAATTTGCTTATCTCTAGTGAAAGTCCTTCTGATAGTGGTAAAAATTGGACCCCTAAGGGTGGAATCTTTGGTAAAAAAAGGGGCACAGCAGCATCAGCAGGTGACTATATGGAAGAGTACTGCTATTCTACACACTAGGGATGAGTGAATCGACTTTGGATGAAACATATGAAGTTGATTTGCATAAAACTTTGTTCTAATACTGTGCTCCAAGTTTGGGAAATGTTTTACAGTACAATTTAATTTATGAAGTTATTACGCGAAGTCTCACGAGACTTCGCGAAGCAATAACTTCGGCTCATCGGAGCTAATACATTCTAATACTGTACAGAGCTCCTGCTCCACACAGTATTAGAGCAAAGTTTTATGCGAATCGACTTCGGATGTTTCATCCAAAGTCCATTCACTCATCCCTACTACACACCATGCAACTTTGTTAATTTTATTTTCCCAAAAACAAAAACAATCTAGTAGGAGGAAGAGTATTAAAATAGGATAAGCGCAGGAAAGTTTCAACATATCCATACCCTAAGCCTAGATTTTCAATAATAGCACTTCAGGGGATCACCACTAGCTTGTGATGATTGTCCGAATATAGTATCATATATTTACCCGTCTGTGCTCACACAGTGAGCCCGACCTCGCTATGGTGGCACAGCTGGTGTCACTCCATTGCTGTGTCAACCAGCCGCACTGACAATGTGGTGGTCAACCTATCAGGCATGCTGGGCCAATCAGGCTCGGCGCTGGTATCTTGTGCTTTCTGTTGGCAGGGTATGGGTTTCCTGTGATTAGTTTTCCTGCCTCCTGTTACTTGTTCCTTAGATGCCTGTATCTTTGACCTTCTGCCTGTTACCTCTCCCCGACTACTAATTTAGCCTCTGATGTTACCTCCAAGCTTTGATCCTGCTTGGTATTGGACTCTGAATTTTCTCTCTCTTGATTCTAGCATTACTGTCTGGATCTGACCCTATCTGTCTGATTACCCCTCCTAGGTCCTGCACAATCAGCCAGGGTAAGAACCGTCACCCAGTTGATGGCTGATATTTATGGTGGATCGCAGGGGCGTTGCTAGGTTAAAACATTGAATGTACTGCCTGCAAGATAGATCCAACTGTGTTTCCATCCTCAGAAGGGCAATACAATTAAATCTAATGCCCTACAAGAACTAAATGACCTGTGGTGACATCACAGGTCATGTGATCAGTTCTAAATGCAGTAGCTGAAAAGGACCTGCAATAATGTCACCATCATGTGACCAGTGCAGGAGAGGATTGCTCAGCAGTGAAGAGAACTCCTAGGAAGAAGCTGTAGTGGGGTCTGCTACATGAAAAGAGGTAAGTGACGGGAGAGGCAGAGCAATGCTGGGAGTTGTGGTTATTTAACTGGGACTGTATGTTAGGGCTGAAGGGAGAGAAGTTATTTACATGGGACAGTGGGGTGGAGTGATGTTATTTACATGGGATTGAAAGTTGAGGTGGTGATGTTATTTACATGGGAATATATGTTGAATGCGGCTGTGGGAGGGAATGATATTATTTACATGGGACTGAATGTTGAGAGGTAATGGTATTTACATGGGACTGCATGTTGGAAGTGGCTGGGGAGGGGGTTATTTAATTTATATGGGACTGTATGTTGAAGGTGTCTGGGGGAGAGAGCCATGTTATTTACATGGGACTGAATATTGAGGTGGTGATATTCTTTACATGGGACAGTATGTTGAAGGTGGCTGGGGAGGGAGTGATATTATTTACGTGGGACTGTATTTTGGAGGGGGCTGTAGATAGAGAGGGATGTTATTTACATGGGACTGTATATTAAAGGGGGCTGGAGAGATGGTGTGATGGTATTTACATGGGACTTTGTGGCGGAGGGAGGGAAATAATGTTATTTACAATGGACTGTATGGTGGAAGGGCTGAGGAATTATAATTTCTGAGGACACTAAAGGAAGGAATATAACTACAGGGGGCACAGTATAAATACTGGGGGAGCTTAATGGAGAGCAATATAACAGTAGGGGGCAATATAAATACTGGGGGAGCTTCAGGGAGAGCATTATAACAGTAGGGGGCAGTATAAATACTGGGGCACTTAAGGGTGAGCATTATAACAGTAGGGGTAGTATAAATACTGTAGGGGTCACTATAGATGTTCTTATTACTACTGGGGGCTCTATAGGAGGGACTTATAGATCCACCTTATTTCTACTAAGAGCACTATGGGGGCCTTATTACTACTGAGGGGTCTGTAAAGAGCCCACTGGGGGAACAATAGGGCCTTATTTCTACTGGGGGCGCTGTGAGGGTATTATGAATACTGGAGGGCTCTTCTACTAATAGAGACACTCTTGGGAGGCACTGTCACGGCTGGGGGCACTGGAGGGGGTAGTATTACTAATGAGGGCATTCTAGAAGGGAATTACTATTGCTGGGACTACGAGGAGCACTATTACTATGGGGGCACTCATTATTCTTCAGGATAGTATTTGGGGGTATTGGGGAGCACAGCGTGCAACAGGATAACACTGTTGGGACTCCATGTTGGGGGATAATGATAGAAATGTGAGGAAGCTAAGATGTCTGTGAGTCACATTCTGCAGAGACGAGGCGGCTGAGAGAAGTTGTCCGAACTGAACGGAGAAGATGGTGACAGAGAAGATCTTCATCACATGAGAAGTCACCTGAGAGGTACTGGATGTGACAGGTATGTGCTGCTGTACAGCAAGTACAGTAAAATGTCTTCAGTGCTAGTGTTTGCAGAGGGGGGATGGGGGGGGGGCAGTTGGTTGACTTAGAGAGTTGGGCCAAATTCATTAGGGCTTGGGCCCTGGATCTTTCGAGACCCTCACAACGCCCCTGGTGGGTCATCTAAATAGGAAGATCTGTCGAGTCCAGGGCTGCACTTTTTCCCACCTAACGTGACATATAGGAAGTACAGTTACTGATACAAAATATTGCCCAAATAAAAGTATGCACCAAAGAGATTGTCTATCTGGACATCTGAGATTCTGGTTTGTATATGTTACCTATATGTTGGAACATTATCCCTTCCTGATAATAACAGTAAAAAACTAATAATTGTGTGTCTAGAAATTAGAAATTTACAAAACGTAGTTTTAATTAGAAAACTAAAGATTGTGTGTTAAGATGTCCACTGACAGCCTATCTACATTAGAAAATTAAGGACTTCAAACATATATCTTAATACAAAATAATATGTTTTAGTTATATGTAATGTAAAGTGACTGAAGATCAATTTCAAACCATTCCTCTGGCACTCGATATTAAAAACTCAGTTCCTTGCCATGAGGAAGGATGATGGATTTCTGAAACCTTTTACATGTACTTTAAACCGTTGTGCTGCATACATGCCTCTTTTTAAATGTTTTTTTTTTAATTAAAGAACTGAGTTTTTGAGGACTGATTTGGAATTGATCCTCATACAAATGGATTGAGGCAATACAGTCATCCAGTTTTGTCTCTACAGCACAGCTAACAGTGAACAGGTGGAAGCAACATTGTGATGATATATTGCAACCAGTTTCATTAGATTGAAACTGTAAAGTGACTAACGTATGTCAAAGAATTTTAGGTGAAGTAAAATAAGAGGTCTGTAGTGAACCAGATTCCTCAGATCAGAATTATCACCCAACTGCATCTATAAAATGTGTGCTAGCTATCAAGGACAAGGTGTAAGGGCTGTATTAGACTGGCCGTCTGCCAGCTCATCGGTATCGACCATTCGTAGTAACGCTCGTTAACCCTTTGAGGACCGACTAAGGGACATACAGTACAGACCAAAAGTTAGGACACACCTTCTCATTCAAAGAGTTTTCTTTATTTTCATGACTATGAAGGCATCAAAACTATGAATTAACACATGTGGAATTATCAACATAACAAACAAGTGTAAAACAACTGAAAATATGTCATATTCTAGGTTCTTCAAAGAAGCCACCTTTTGCTTTGATTACTGCTTTGCACACTCTTGGCATTTTCTTGATGAGCTTCAAGAGGTAGTCCCCTGAAATGGTCTTCCAACAGTCTTGAAGGAGTTCCCAGAGATGCTTAGCACTTGTTGGCCCTTTTGCCTTCACTCTGCGGTCCAGCTCACCCCAAACCATCTCGATTGGGTTCAGGTCCGGTGACTGTGGACGCCAGGTCATCTGGCGCAGCACCCCATCACTCTCCTTCATGGTCAAATAGCCCTTACTTTTAAAGTTTTCCCAATTTTTCGGCTGACTGACTGACCTTCATTTCTTAAAGTAATGATGGCCACTCGTTTTTCTTTACTTAGCTGCTTTTTTCTTGCCATAATACAAATTCTAACAGTCTATTCAGTAGGACTATCAGCTGTGTATCCACCTGACTTCTCCTCAACGCAACTGATGGTCCCAACCGCATTTATAAGGCAAGTGTGCAAAGCCGTAATCAAAGCAAAAGGTGGCTACTTTGAAGAACCTAGAATATGACATATTTTCAGTTGTTTCACACTTGTTTGTTATGTATATAATTCCACATGTGTTAATTCATAATTCTGATGCCTTCATAGTCATGAAAATAAAGAAAACTCTTTGAATGAGAAGGTGTGTCCAAACTTTTGGTCTGTACTGTATGTCACGGATGGTGTTGCAGAAAACTGGAAGTTATAAATAAATAATCGACTGACTTGATCCCAAACTAAGGAACATATGGGTGAGCCCTATAAAACCCCTAGAGCTCTCCCTGACTGCTCTGCCCATGCAAAGATCTTTATGGTAGATAATTGCATGCCCTCGTACCTAGACTGTGTGACACCTGAACACCCTATAATAGTGAGGGGACACGACCACCGGCTCCCTGCACTTAATACGGAGGGAGTCAAGGTCACCTAGAATCAAGCCAGCACGGAAACACAAATAAAGGAAAAGACTTATCTGAGGAACCAGCAGTTGCAGCATCTAGCAGTGAACACAATCCAGGAAGTAGTATAAACCGCAAAGTGAGGCAGTATGGGAGGGAATATAAAGGGAGGCAATCAGTGTAAATAGATGACAGCTGGGAAAAGGAAAAGAGATGACAAAGTGAAACCAAAACAAAGAACATCATGCAAGAGGTACAGAAGAACGTCTGTCAGAGCTTCTCAGAGAGCTGGCGGTGACAACATATTTATCCCATGTTTTTAACCCGAACCCGAACATTTCAGTAAAAGTTCGGGTTCGGTGTTCGGGTATTATTAACCTCTTCAGGAGACATGATGTACCGGTACGTCATGTTGTCCTGGTACTTAAGGACACATGACATACCGGTACAACATGTATAGTTTCGATCACCGCCGCCCGGCAGGCGGTGATCGGAACCTGGTGCCTGCTCAAATCATTGAGCAGGCACCTTGGCTAGATGCGCCGGGGGGGTCCTGTGACTCCCCCCATGTCGGCGATCGCAGCAAACCGCAGGTCAATTCAGACCTGCGGTCTGCTGCGGTTTTGGAAGTTTCTGATCCCTGCGGTCTGCGACCGCGGGGATCAGAAACTTCAAATAAGCTTTATTTTAATGTTTAACCCCCCCTGCTGCCCTCTTTGTTATCTGCCGGCGGGCGCAGCGGGGGAAGGGTGTGCGGGGGGTGCAGCAGGGAGGGAGGCCAATCGGTGCTTGGGCGGGCGGGCATGCATGTGATCATCCGCCCGCCCCCTCTCTCAGGATGGCCGAGCGGTTTGCAGAGTGTCAGCACATTGCTGACACTCTGCTCTAAACGCCTGACATCTGTGCTGGACGTAGGGACCGCTGAATGGAAAAGGTTAAGAGGGAGGGAGCTCCCTCCCTCTCCCATCGGGGGGCTGCTGTGCCTATTCAGCACCCGATGGGAGAGGGAGGGGGCCCCCTTCCCTCCCCATCACCCACTGCTCTGCTGTGGCAGCGAGTGATGGGTACCATGGCAACGGGACGCCTTCACAGGTATCCGTCTGTCCATGGTACTGATTAGAGGCTGTCCATGGTGCTGATTAGACTTCTGCTAAAGGCAGAAGTCTAATCAGACTTTGTAAAGTAAAAATATAGTACAGTACACTATATAGTGTACTGTACTGTATTATACAGACATCAGACCCACTGGATCTTCAAGAACCAAGTGGGTTTGGGTCAAAAAAAAGTTTTAAAAAAGTGAAAAAAAAGTAAAAATAAAAAAACACATTTATCACTGATTAAAAATGAAAAAAATAAAATTCCTTACAGATGTTATATATCACCGCATCCATAACGACCTGATCTATAAAACGGTCATGTTACTTTACCCGAACGATGAACGCCATAAAAATAAAAAATAAAAAACTATGATGAAATTTAAATTTTGCCCACCTTACTTCCCAAAAAAGGTAATAAAAGTGATCAAAAAAGTTGTATGTACGCCAAAATAGTACCAATCAAACCGGCACCTCATCCCACAAAAAATGAGACCCTACCTAAGATAATCGCCCAAAAACTAAAAAAACTATGGCTCTCAGACTATGGAGACACTAAAACATGATTTTTTTGTTTTTGTTTCAAAAATGAAATAATTGTGCAAAACTTACATAAATAAATAAAAAGTATACACATTAGATATCGCCGTGTCCGTAATAACCTGTTCTATAAAAATATCATATGACCTAACCCCTCATTTGAATACCGTAAAAAAAAAAAAGGTGTAAAAAAAGCTATTTTTTGTCACCTTACATCACAAAAAGTTTAATAGCAAGCGACCAAAAAGTCATATTCACCCCAAAATAGTGCCAATCAAACCATCACCTCATCCCGCAAAAAATGAGACCCTACCTAAGATAATCGCCCAAAAACTGAAAAAACTATGGCTCTCAGACTATGGAGACACTAAAACATGATTTTTTTTTTGTTTCAAAAATGAAATCATTGTGTAAAACTTACATAAATAAAAAAATAGTATACATATTAGGCATCACCGCATCCGTGACAACCTGGTCTATAAAAATATCACATGATCTAACCTGTCAGACAAATGTTGTAAATAACAAAAAACAAAAACGGTGCCAAAACAGCTATTTCTTGTTACCTTGCCTCACAAAAAGTGTAATATAGAGCAACCAAAAATCATATGTATCCTAAACTAGTACCAACAATACTGCCACCCTATCCCGTAGTTTCTAAAATGGGGTCACTTTTTTGGAGTTTCTACTCTAGGGGTGCATCAGGGGGGCTTCAAATGGAACATGGTGTAAAAAAAAACGGTCCAGCAAAATCTGCCTTCCAAAGCCGTATGGCATTACTTTCCTTCTGCACCCTGCTGTGTGCCCGTACAGTGGTTTACGACCACATATGGGGCGTTTATGTAAACTACAGAATCAGAGCCATAAATATTGAGTTTTGTTTGGCTGTTAACCCTTGCTTTGTAACTGGAAAAAAATTATTAAAAAGGAAAATCTGCCAAAAAAGTGAAATTTTGAAATTGTATCTCTATTTTCCATTAAATCTTGTGGAACACCTAAAGGGTTAACAAAGTTTGTAAAATCAGTTTTAAATACCTTGAGGGGTGTAGTTTCTTAGATGGGGTCACTTTTATGGAGTTTCTACTCTAGGGGTGCATCAGGGGGGCTTCAAATGGGACATGGTGTCAAAAAAAACAATCCAGCAAAATCTGCCTTCCAAAAACCATACGTCGCACCTTTCACTCTACGCCCTACTGTGTGCCCTTACAGTAGTTTACGGCCACATATGGGGTGTTTCTGCAAACTACAGAATTGAGGCAATAAATATAGCATTTTGTTTGGCTGTTAACCCTTGCTTTGTTACTGGAAAAAATGGATTAAAATTGAAAATTTGCCAAAATCACCATTTGCCATTAACACTTGTGGAACAACTAAAGGGTTAACGACGTTTGTAAAATCAGTTTTGAATACCTTGAGGGGTGTAGTTTCTAGAATTTTTGGGTGGTTTCTATTATGTAAGCCTCACAAAGTGACTTCAGACCTGAACTGGTCCCTAAAAAGTGGGTTTTTTAAAATTTCTGAAAAATTTCAAGATAAACTTCTAAGCCTTGTAACATCCCCCAAAAATAAAAGGGGAATGTAAAGTAATAACTATTTTTGTAGGTATTACTATGTATTATAGAAGTAGAGAAATTAAAACTTGGAAATGTGATATTTTTTACACATTTTTGGTAAATTTGGTATTTTTTTTATAAATAAAAATGATTTTTTTTTACTTCATATTACCAGAGTCATGAAGTACAATATGTGACGAAAAAAATATCTCAGAATGGCCTAGATAAGTCAAAGTTTTTTAAAGTTATCACCACTTAAAGTGACACTGGTCAGATTTGCAAAAAATGGCCTGGTCCTTAAGGTGAAATAAGGCTGTGTCCCAAAGCGGTTAATATACTATCAGATCAGAGTTTTCTCCAATCCGATGGTATATTTTAACTTAAAGCATCCCCATCACCATGGGAACGCCTCTATGTTAGAATATACCATCAGATTTGAGTTAGATCGTGAAAACTCAGATCCGACAGTATATTCTAACACAGCCACCCCCTATTAAAATCATTGGTGCCCAGTGCGGCCTTCCCCTCTCCCACCCCTAATTAAAATCATTAGTTAACAACCCCCTCCCCCTCATCATTGGTGGCAGCAGAGCGGCAGTTCCGATCGGAGTCCCAGTTTAATCGCTGGGGCTCCGATCGGTTACCATACATGCGCTGTCTCTGGCCGGCCAGCGCTCCTCCTACTGGTAAGTGAAAGGTCTGTGTAACGCATTGCTTATAGCACAGACCTGTCACTTACCAGTAGGAGGAGCGCCCGGCCGGCCACAGACAGCGCACATAAGTATAATTCTGCTAAAAGTGCTAAGTAACCATGGCAGCCAGGACTGCAGTAGCGTCCTGGCTGCCATGGTAACCGATCGGAGCCCCAGCGATTAAACTGGGACTCCGATCGGAACTGTTGCTCTGCTGCCACCAATGATGGGGGGGAGGGGGGTTGTTAACCAATGATTTTAATTAGGAGGGGAGAGGGGAGGCCGCACTGGACACCAATGATTTTAATAGGGGGGAGGCTGCACTAACCACCAAGGATTTTAATAGGGGGGGTGGGGGTGAGGGGGCCACACTGGCCACCAATGATTTTAGTACTGGGGAGGGAGGGAGGTCTGGCCCCTGCTGCCTGGCAGCACCCGATCTCTTACAGGGGGCTGAGATCCGCACAATTAACCCCTCAGGTGCGGCACCTGAGGGGTTAATTGTGCGGATCACAGCCCCCTGTAAGAGATCGGGTGCTGCCAGGCAGCAGGGGGCAGTTATGTACACAGTTCTCAGTTAGAGTTGAGCGAACCCGAACTGTAAAATTCGGGTTCTTACAGAACTTTAGGTTTTTCGGCACCCGGACCTGAACCCGAACATTTACGTAAAAGTTTGGGTTCGGTTTTCGGCGCTTTCTTGGTGCTTTTTGAAAGGCTGCACAGCAGCCAATCATAAAGCGTCATGCTACTTGCCCCAAAAGGCCGTCACAGCCATGCCAACTATTGGCATGGCTGTGATTGGCCAAATGCAGCATGTGACCCAGCCTCTATTTAAGCTGGAGTCAGCTAGCCCCGCCCGTCACTCTTCTCGGATTAGTGCAGGGAGAGGCTACAGCTGCTGTGAGGGAGAGATCAGGGAGAAATCTTATCAAGAACTGCTTTTTTTACTCAGCGTTCTACAGCAAATGTGTTTTGTGCACAATTTTTTTAAGCCTGCCCTGAGCCAACTACTGCTGAAAACGAACTTTTTTTACTTCAGTTTGTCAATATCAATACATAATCGGCAGCCATTTTATGCAACGATAATGCACTAGCACAGGCTATCTGCATGTCTGCAAGTCCAGAAATACAGCTTTTTGCTTACTGGGGTTAAAAAACAACTTTTTTTTCATATAGTGCACATCTAGGATTAGAATTGCATAAGTGAGTGTCACATTTAGACCAGAAATACATCTTTTTTCTTTCTGGGGTTAAATAACCCTCTAATATACTGCACATCTGGGATTAGACGTGTATAAGTAACTGTCACATTTAGGCCAGAAATACATCTTTTTTTTTACTGGGGTGAAAAAACCCTCTAATATACTACACATCTGGGATTAGACGTGCATAAGTAAGTGTCACATTTAGGACAGAAATACATCTTTTTGCTTACTGGGGTGAAAAAAACCTCTAATATACTGCACATCTGGGATTAGACATGCATAAGTAAGTGTCACATTTAGGCCAGAAATATATCTTTTTGCTTACTGGGGTGAAAAAACCCTATAATATACTGCACATCTGGGATTAGACGTGCATAAGTGACTGTCACATTTAGGCCAGAAATACATATTTTTGCTTACTGGTGTGAAAAAACCCTCTAATATACTGCACATCTGGGATTAGACATGCATAAGTGACTGTCACATTTCGGCCAGAAATGCATCTTTTTGCTTACTAGAGTAAAATAACCCTCTAATATAGTGCACATCTGGGATTAGACGTGCATAAGTAAGTGTCACATTTAGGCCAGAAATATATCTTTGTGCTTACTGGGGTGAAAAAACCCTCTAATATACTGCACATCTGGGATTAGACATGCATAAGTGACTGTCACATTTAGCCCAGAAATACGGCTTTCTGCTTACTGGGGTGAAAAAACCCTCTGATATACTGCACATCTGGGATTAGACGTGCATAAGTTAATGTTAAATTTAGGCCACAAATACCGCTGTCATAAAGAGTTAAAAAAAATATATTGTGCAATACCCTACATCAGGGTTTTTATTGGCGGTTACCGTATATGCCGGCGTATAAGATGACTGGGCGTATAAGACAACCCCCAACTTTTACACTGAAAATATAGAGTTTGGGATATGCTCGCCGTATAAGACTACCCCTTTTTCAACACACAGCAGTACATTACTGCATCCCACCACCATCCCTGGGTACCTCTGCCATCCCTGCATCCCACCACCATCCCTAGATACCACTGCCATCCCTGCATCCCACCACCATCCCTAGGTACCACCGCCATCCCATGGTATCACCACCATCCCTGCATCCCACCACCTTCCTTGTCCTCCCTCCCTGCCTCCCAGACCCTAAACATGTGCCACCTATACCCTGAACATGTTTTTGTTATGGTATTCTTCATATTCACATTCACATATGCACATCTGCGCCGCACTTAGATACGCCGCACGGAGATCTCGCACATGCGCAGGAGCGAGATGCGAGCGGCCATGAGGATCCCGTGTATCCACGCGCGCCGCATGAAATCTCGCACATGCGTAGGAGCGAGATGCGAGCGGCCGGGAGGATGGCGGTACAAGGAGCATACAAGGTACAGAGCAGGGGGGAGGCATACAAGGTACAGAGCAGGGGGCGGTATACAAGGTACAGCGCAGGGGGGGGGGCATATGCCGTGGGTTACATCGCAGCTCTCAGCTGCTGGGGATACAAGGCAATAGCCCGGGCTCTCTGTGTTGATAATTCGGGCCTCCCGGCACTGCAGCGCCCGCCATACCCGGCGTATAAGACGACCCCCGAATTTTGAGAAGATTTTCATGTGTTAAAAAGTAGTCTTATACGCAGGAATATACAGTAATTATTTTTATCAGACTTAACCACTTTTTACTTTGCTTTGTGAACGCTAACTATGATTTAAACATCTAATAAGAAACGCGGTAGTGGTGGTGTTGGTGGAGCCTCTGGTCGTCCTGCCACAGCTACACGTCCTACTGAAACTACTATCTCAGGTCCCAGTAGCCTCCAGAATCTACAGCGATATTTGGTCGGGCCTAATGCCATTCTAAGGATGGTAAGGCCTGAGCAAGTACAGGCGCTAGTAAATTTGGTGGCCGACAGTAGATCCAGCACGTTCACATTATCTCCCACCCAGTCTTCTGCAGAAAGCGCACAGGTGGTGCCTGAAACCCATGCCCATCAGTCTGTCAAATCACCCCCGTGCATATCGGGGAACCTGTCTAAACCTCAAGTCATGCAGCAGTCTCTTATGATGTTTGAAGACTCTGCTGGCAGGGGTTCCCAAGGGCATCCACCTAGCCCTTCCCCAGGGGTGGAAGACATAGAATGCACTGACGCACAACCACTTATCTTTCCTGATGAGGACATGGGAATACCACCTCAGCACGTCTCTGATGATGACGAAACACAGGTGCCAACTGCTGCGTCTTTCTGCAGTGTGCAGACCGAAAAGGATGTCAGGTAGGAAGACTGGGTGGAAGACGATGCAGGGGACGATGAGGTCCTATACCCCACATGGAATGAAGGTTGTGCCACTGACTTTCAGAGATCAGAGGAAGAGGCAGTGGTGAGACCGAGTCAACAGCGTAGCAAAAGCGGTAGCAGGGTGCAAAAGCAGAGCAGCCGTCGCCGAAACAGTTCGCCTGCTACTGGCCACCGTCAACAGGGACCGAGCACACCAAAGGCACCTACAAGGAGTTCCCTGGCATGGCACTTCTTCACACAATGTGCTGACGACAAGACCCGAGTGGTTTGCACGCTGTTCCATCAGAGCCTGAAGCAAGGCATTAACGTTCTGAACCTTAGCACAACCTGCATGACCAGGCATCTACATGCGAGACACGGGCTGCAGTGGAGTAAGCACCTTCAAAACCAAGAAAGGGCTCAGGCCCCTCCTGCTACCTCTTTTGCTGCTGGCTCGGCCTCTTCCTCCGCCACTGGAGGAACGTTGGCACCTGCCGCCCAGCAAATAGAGGATGTGCCACCAACAACACCACCTCCGTCACCAAGCATCTCCACCATGTCACACGGAAGCGTTCAGCTCTCCATCTCACAAACCTTTGAGAGAAAGCATAAATTCCCACCTAGCCACCCTCGATCCCTGGCCCTGAATGCCAGCATTTCTAAACTACTGGCCTTTGAAATGCTGTCATTCAGGCTGGTGGAGACGGACAGCTTCAAACAGATCATGTCTCTTGCTGTCCCACAGTACGTCGTTCCCAGCCGCCACTACTTCTCCAGGAGAGACGTGCCCTCCCTGCACAACCAAGTATCGGATAAAATCAAGTGTGCACTGTGCAACGCCATCTGTGGCAAGGTCCACCTAACCACAGATACGTGGACCATTAAGCACGGCCAGGGACGCTATATCTCCCTAACTGGGTAAATGTAGTGGCGGCTGGGCCCCAGGCGGAGAGCTCTTTGGCGCACGTCATTCTGCTGCCAAGGATCGCAGGGCATCATTCTTTTCCTCTTGTTGCCTCCTCTTCCTACTCGGCTTCCTCCTCCTCTTCTACCACCTCCTCAAAGGGTCAGCGACAGACCTTCACCACCAACTTCAGCACAGCCATAGGTAGACCTCAGCAGGCCGTTCTGAAACTGATGTGTTTGTAGGACAGGCCCCACACTGCGCAGGAGTTGTGGCGGGGTATAGAACAACAGACCGACGAGTGGTTGCTGCCGGTGAGCCTCAAGCCCGGCCTGGTGGTGTGCGATAATGGGTGAAATCTCGTTGCAGCTCTGGGACTAGCCGGTTTGGCGCACATCCCTTGCCTGGCGCATGTGCTGAAATTGGTGGTGCAGAAATTCATTCACAACTACCCTGACATGTCAGAGCTGCTGCGTAAAGTGCGGGTTGTCTGTGTGCGCTTTCGGCGTTCTCATCCTGCCGCCGCTCGGCTGTCTGCTCTATAGCGTAACTTCGGCCTTCCCGCTCACCGCCTCATATGCGACGTGCCCACCAGGTGGAACTCCACCTTGCACATGCTGGAGAGACTGTGCGAGCAGCAGCAGGCCATAGTGGAGTTTCAGGTGCAGCACACACGGGTCAGTCGCACTGCGGAACAGCACCACTTCACCACCAATGACTGGGCCTCCATGCGAGACCTGTGTGCCCTGTTGCGCTGTTTCGAGTACTCCCCCAACATGGCCAGTGGCGATGACGCAGTTATCAGCGTTACAATACCACTTCTATGTCTCCTTGAGAAAACACTTAGGGTGATGATGGAAGAGGATGTGGCCCAGGACGAGGAGGAGGAAGAGGGGTCATCTCTAACACTTTCAGGCCAGTCTATTAGAAGTGGCTCAGAAAGAGGATTTTTGCAGCAGAGGCCAGGTACAAATTTGGCCAGCCAAGGCCCACTACTGGAGGACGAGGAGGTTGAGGAGGAGGATGGGGATGAAGCATGTTCAGAGCAGGGTAGCATCCAACGCAGCTCGGGCCCATTACTGGTGCATGGCTGGGGGGATACGGAGGACACAGACGATACGCCTCCCACAGAGGACAGCATGTCCTTACCTCTGGGCAGCCTGGCACACATGAGCGACTACATGCTGCAGTACCTGTGCAACGACAGCAGAGTTGCCCACATTTTAACGTGTGCTGACTACTGGGTGGCCACCCTGCTGGATACCCGTTACAAAGACAATGTGCCGTCCTTAATTCCCTCACTGGAGCGTGATCGGAAGATGCGCGACTACAGGCATACGCTGGTAGATGCGCTTCTTAGAGCATTCCCGACTGACGCCAGGGTACAAGTGGAAGCACAAGGCGAAGGCAGGGGAGGAGGAAGAGGTCGCCAACGCAGCTGTGTCAGCGCCAGCACCTCAGAAGGCAGGGTTAGCATGGCCGACATGTGGAAAAGCTTTGTCACCTCGCCGCAACAACCGGCCCCAACTGCTGATATGGAGCATGTTAGCAGGAGGCAGCATTTGAACATGGTGGAACAGTACCTGTGCACACGCCTACACGTACTGACTGATGGTTCTGCCCCATTCAACTTCTGGGTCTCCAAATTGTCGACATGGCCAGAGCTTGTCCTGTATGCCTTCGAGGTGCTGGCCTGCCCTGCAGCCAGTGTACTCTCTGAACGTGTATTTAGCACGACAGGAGGCGTCATTACAGACAGACGCAGCGGCCTGTCCACAGCCAACGTGGACAAGTTCATGTTCATTAAAATGAACCAGGCTTGGATCCCTCAAGACTTGTCTGTACCTTGTGCAGAACAGACAGTTCTAACAGCCTCAACCATCCATCCTTGTACTCAAGTGCACTTATTCCTTTTTTTTTTTTTATATGTCCCAATATTTTGGGGGATACCCCTATGTAAAAATGTAAAATAACACTTCTGTGTTGGCTACCTATTCCTCCTTCGCCGCCACTTCCACCTAGACCACCACATGAGCCTACACGGCCACATCTACCCATTCACCGCCTCCTCAACCTTTTCCTCCTATATCATTCCTAATTTTTTATTTTTTTTAAGGTCTTTTATGTTTTTTTAATTAATTTCCCTATCCACATTTGTTTGCAGAGCATTTGCCATGCTCTTAAGCACATTTCCATGAAATTTTTACAGCCATTTTAGTGCTCAAAAGTTGGGGTCCCCATTGACTTTAATGGGTTTCGGGGTCAAGTTCGAGTCACGTTCGGGTCCCGAACCCAAATATTTTTTTCAAGTTCGGCCGAACCTGCCGAACCCGAACATCCAGGTGTCCGCTCAACTCTATTCTTAGTATATTCCAACTTATAGGGTCCCCATCACCATGGGAACGCCTCTGTGTTAGAATATACTGTCGGATCTGAGTTTTCACGATCGTGAAAACTCAGATCTGAAAAAGCTAATACTAATATTTTCCGTTATAACCATGGTATAATGGAAAATAATAAAGTGACTTTAATGGGGTTCGGGTTCGGGTCCAAGTTCAGATTATGTTCGGGTCCCGAACCCGAACTTTTTTTTAAAGTTCGGCCGAACTCCCCGAACATCTAGGTGTTTGCTCAACTCTACTTATCAACAAATGGATCTAGCTTTAATTATTGTTCAAATACATTCTTAAAAGGAAAAATTATAGTAATCTTATGGTCCTCAAAGGGTTAATAATGATCTGGCAGTGTAATACTGGCATTGATTACCCGATAAACAAGCAAACGCTCATTCATCAGGCATTCCAGATTTTTAAACTAGCTTAAAAATAATTTTTTGCCAGCGGCAGATCATACTGTTTAATCACGATCTTCTGCCGGCAAGTAACTAGTCAGTATGGGGATGAGCGATGACAATAGCGACCACCCCTCCCCATACTGCTTGTAATGGCAGTGGTCCCCTCCACTAACGATCAGGCGATTGCCATGTAGGAACGGTTCCCTCCCAACAATCGCCTGTTACATCGATGTATGTAATAAAGCCTTTTGCTTTTATACTGATATGGTAAAGAGGTCATTTAGTGCGGACAGATGGTGCTTGATGAAAAGAATATGCAGTCCTGATTTTAACTATCATTAATCAGTTAACATCTGCTTTAGTTACCAATGCATTCAACAAATATCAACTAGTTAGAGATACAAGGAGCATTGGCTTGTATCAGCAGTGCATTTTCATGTCTACCAGCTTTAAAAAACTTCCCAAGACGTAACAAAATATGAAGCATGTGCTAGCGACATTGTCAGAAACAGTATGGAAGCTTTCATGTGAGAAGTGTGCTATTCTCAGGTCATGCATAGTTCAGCAGGAATAGAAACAGACAGAATTTTTTCCATATTGTTTTCTATAATAACCAAATGGAAACTGTGAACAGATCTTATGACATCTTGTCTTAACACTAAATCAATATGAAATTATGGTACAATATATGCAAATGTTACCAAATGTGGTGTTTACTCCCACTTTGACTAATTGTTTAAATATGATATCGACGCAAGGAAAATAAGCATGAATTATGTCTCTTTTTTTGTATGTGGTATGTATTTAGGTGAACCGGCTCATGCATGTTTCTGTATTATCGCTCTGCTTTCTGCAGATCTATAATAAGGCTGATATGATGGTCCATGAGGCCTGTACTGTATCCCTGAATGTCTTTGAGTACGTATTGAGTCATATTTTTTTTTTGTAAATTTTATAAAAATCCAATAGAATTAAAATCATGGCATGCTCCATCAGACTCCGTACTGATGAAGCAAATCTTATCTTGACACTGAGTTAAAGGGGTATTCCCAGCTCAGATATTGATGGCATATCACTAGAATATGCTATCAATGTCAGATAGTCTCTTAGACCCACTCCTATATCCAGAACAGCCCCCCCCAAAGTGGAGAAGTGTTTTCACCATGCAAGTGCGGCCATCTTCCATTCACCGATATAGGAGTTCCAATAATACTGGTTTGTTTATTTCCAGCAGTCCTGTAGTGGTGAATAGAGAAATGGCTGTGCATTCCTGCTGCATTCTCCATTCACTGCTATGGAACTTACGAAAATAGCTAATCGCACTCACTCAGCTATATTTGGAAACCCCTTAGTAGTGAATAGAGCATGCCCCACATGTGCATTGTGCTGTCCTTCACTTTGAGGGCCTGTTCTGGAGACAGGCAGGGACATGCACAGACATTTTGAAGGGCAGGGGCTTAAAAAAAAAAAAAAGGGCACTTGACAAAAATCGAAAAAGTGTTTGTACCACAAAGCTTAGTTGCTTTCTAAAAGTCTTTCCTTGTTCTCCATAAATGTATAGATACAGTAATAATGCATATTCCTTTATTTTTTGTCAATTCTTTTTATTTATTTTTTTGTATATGCAAAAAGAAAAAGGTACATACAGATATGAAATCACAATGTGCAGTCCAATACAATTGAGGCGACTCAGAGTATGCAAATATCACGGTCCAAACAATATTATCAGGATCTGCTGATCTAACTTATCACGCCAAGAGAATCTTGTGTCCCAAATCTTGGCCAGGTTCTCTGGGTGTCGGATAACCCCCTGACCAAGGTCCACCGAACTGCTCGTCGGGGTTGGTGCCATACTGGAGGGAGCACAGTATGGGTAATGGTCTGTAATTTAGTTCTATGTGTTTTAGCACTTTATATGCGATTCATATATGGAATGATCTGCTGTTGCCCACTGTGTTTTCCGTCCATGTTGAGTTCGCCTTTTCCCTGTACTACTTATTTTTCAATTTATTTTATGTATTGTTCTTGGTAAATAAAGGATTTATTTATGTGAGTGGTCTGGTACTTATTTTTTTTTTTTTTTTGTGTAAGGTGTGTCAGATAACAAACTGATGACCATTAATAGTGGTCATAAGAAGTCCCAATGGTAAAAGCCACCTCATAAATAGTCTTCTTGCACTGAGTTCCCTCAGCGCACCGGTGTTCTTGTAAGATCTGCTGCCCATACAGATGACGTGCTCTCGTCAATTCCAGTCTGTCCGTCACACCTGTAATGGAGGTGTGTCTCCATGCTAGCTTACTCATCCGCTGTGAGGAGAGGGTTTGGCAGTGGGTGTGGTCACAGACAAGTTGGCACATTTTCACATGCAGTGATCGGCTGGCACACGCAGGTGCCGGATTCAAATGGTCTCAAAACGTGCTTCAGCCACAGACATCGCTCAGGTGTATGAGCAGCTGTATGTAAGCCACAGACATAGCTTAGGTGTATGCGCAGCTATATAGGAAAGACTGTATGGGGCTACAAAGGGGATCGCATACACAACTGTATTGTCAGGGATTGCACTGCCTGTATGGGACTAAAGGGGATGGGCAGGGCCAGCTCATGATAACGGGGATAGCACTGGCTGTTAAAATGGGCTGCCCCTGCACGTCCCCTTCAGCCCCATACAGCCAGTGCTATCTCCGTTATGATGAGATGCCTGCATGGTTAAAACCAGGTACCAAACAACAAGATACAACACATTACCCAGATGTTGAAAGTTTTACACCTGAGAGCACGGTAGAGATCCTTCAAGCAACAAATGAATTACAGAAGAGGTCGTACAGCAGGAGAATTATAGGTAAGCAATTAGAAAAAGGCACGTGAGAAAATAAAAGAACATGCAGAGTCAGAGCATGGTGTGATGGAACACATACAAAAAGATAGCTTTACAATCAGCTTTTGATGTATCTGATGCTTTAGGCAAGGCAAAAAGGGAGAGAGAGAAGCAACAAAACAGAGAACTCTTGACCCGATTAATTGATATAACCCTATATCTTGCACGGCAGGGGAAGGCTTTTAGGGGTGATGACGAGTCTGACACAAGTAGAAACCAGGGCAACTTCCTTGAACTTGTAAAAATGTTTAGCCAGTACGATAGCGTACTTAAGCTCCATTTGGAAAATTTAAAATGACAGAAAATAGGTAAAAATAGGTGTCAGGTTTCACTCCTCTCAAATAGGACACAAAATGATCTTATCAAAGCACTGGCCACATTCACAAAACGAGAGATTAGGAAAGAAATAGAGGAGGCCACTATATATTCAGTTCTTATAGATGAAACTACTGACGTATCTCACTGTGAGCAGGTGTCTATTGTGGTGCGTTATGTGTACCAAATGGAAATCAAAGAGCGCTTCCTCCAGGTCTGTAATGTGGCAAAAACTACAGGTGAGGAGATGGAGAAAACTGCTCTTGACTCATGACAGTGAGTGTGGCAGGCTCAGTCAGCAGGCCAGGCAGCAGCACAGTAGCCAGAGCACAGAGCGGGGGGCGATCACAGACAGACACATCACACTCACACACTCACACAGACAGTGACTCAGACCGACAGACAAGACAAACACAAGACAACAACCCAGTCACTCAGCACAAGCAAGCACACACAGGAGGAATTAAACTGAGTGAGCAGGGCAGGGCCGCAGGGCAGTGGTATGTCATCAATCATTTTCTTTTTCTTCACTCACCCACACTTGAATCCGGATTCCTGACGGGAGGGGCGGGCGGTGAGGCTCTGAGGCGGCTTGTCAGCAGGGGCAGGACGGGCGGGAGCACACACAGCCAGGCAGCTCTTCTTCTCTGCTCAGAAGACTGCCTGTGCGCGCCGCCCGTACCACGTGACTTGCCGGCGGGTCTGGTCTTGATAATTAACAAAGATTAATGCGCAGCGCACGTGACAGTGAGTGCCAGCATCTGCGCATTATGAAAAAAAAAAAAGTTCCAATAAAATAAAATTTCTGTAAGAGCGGAGGGCATTTAAGGGGCCGGTGATGAAAAGGGCAGGGGCTCAAGCCCCCTTTCATCCCTATGTGTGCACGTCCCTGGAGACAGGTATGGGTCCCACCTCTGGGATCATCTGCTATTTGACATTAATTTGATGGCATATCCTAGATATATGCCACCAATGTCTGAGATAAGCCAATCCCTTCAAGTAAATTAGACTTTTTTAATGGCTTCTGGAAAGTGATATCACACTGTGAAGTCATATCACAGTCAAGTTAGAACCTTCTCAGTCTCATGTATGTAATTCTTTCCTATTCTAGGAAGAAAATATCTGTATCTAAGAATTTAAGTAGAGGTTATATGGCAGCACACAGCGGCAATCGAACTCTATAGTCAGGAACCATACAGATGTGCACTGCCGTACAAGCTTCTTATACAGGTCTCTGCTGTGTGTATAAGAGCTATCAAATGTACATCACTGATTTATCATTAGAATGGAGCAAAAACAATGGCGAGATTTACAAAGCAAAATGTCCCAGAATTCCACTTAAAATATAGACTAAGGGGCACATTTATTAAGACACCCATTTTAGACGCCAGTTTTAATAAGCCCCTGCAGTGGCGGTGGATTGCTGGCTCTACATAATGTTGGCGTATCCACCACAGTTTCTAAATGTAAGATAGCTTCCTTGCTGGCTTACATTTAAATCTTTTTTCTACACCTAAACCAGGCGTAGAAAGTGATTAATGAGAAGGGCCTGCCATCCTGTCCCCTTCCCCATCAATGCCATGTCATGCCCCCTTTCTTAGACCTGGCGTGAGCGGGGAAGAAGTCGCAGATTATGCCACAGCATGGCCACAAAAGTGGCTTATATCTGTTCGTATTTTGTGTGATCAATGGTAATGGTGATGGTGTTGTTTTTCAGGAATGACAAAGCTATCATTAGAAGCATACAGTTTTACATAGTTCCACTGAATTGTGAAATAAATTATAAAAATAAAAAAAATCCATCTTCAGCCCTGAACTGCATGGGATTCATGTCTTGAAGATAAAAATTTTATAGAAAAATTAATAAAAAAATATCATTATGGATGATCAAGATGAAAAGCATTCTTTTGAATGCACAAAAAACTGATTAAAGCAGCAGTTATTGCAAGGACTGTGACTAGTTGACATTACAGAGAAAGATTATTCCTTAATAAAATAGTTCCCAAACGTTCGTAGGTTGTAAGCTGTAACAACGACTCTTGTGCCACGCTGTTCCCCTGCTTACCGCCATGGTCCCGGGCGCCGTGCTTTCCTGTTACCGCTGCAGTCAAGGACACTCTGTTTGTGTGAGTGATGTTGCTTCTGAGGATTCCGCTCCACAGCTTCCATTCAGCCGTGGACACAGCATGAGTTCGGCTGGTTTCATGTGTCACTGCTCTAAGGGCGATACTCATCATTACTCATCAACCTGGGCTGGGCTAGGTTGGGTCAGGTAACCTCATTTACCAACCCTGGCTCTCCTACACATACTTAAGGGGCTAAGCCCTTTTCCCAGATGCCTGAGTGTCAAGGTCCTAGTCTGTTGCTCAAGAGCTTGATAAACACTTGTGTTCCTGACCTATACTTCGTCCCTGGACTCCGCTTATCGTCTGATCCCTGCCTGCTTGCTTTGTCTCTCCCGTTGCCGACCCGGATTGCCTGACCTGTACCTGTGCCGCCTGTCCTGACCTTCTGCCCGTCTGACTACGCCTCTGCCTCATCCTTCAGTTCCTGCTTTGTTCCACCTGGTAACAACCCTGCCTGTCTACCATGCCTGTAATGCTGGTACCTATCTCAGGTATCTTCTGGTCCACCTGGACCAGCTGCTACTGACTCTGGGACTGCTCTGTAGTGGCACCTGGCAACTACCCTAACAGCCCAAGTCTATCTTCACCATCAGAGGCTCTAGCAAAAACCAGGTAGTTGCTCAGTCACGCCCATAAAGGGTACAGCCAGTCAGTAGCACAGTGGCATAAGCTACTAACAAATATGACAGATGTGTGAGGTGTGGCTATTAAATAACAAAGCTGTTCTTTTGAAAAAAGCCCATCTCCTTCTTAAGTTGAAATATGACATGCAAACCCATACATTGGACACTCCCAACCCACATCTACCAGTTTTACTCCCCTCCCACAGTTAGTTTGACACTATGTATCATTGAACATAACACTTATTGAGCAAGAATTATTTTTAGGGACATGTGACAAGAGAGCAAATAAATCTTGTGTGTTTGAGCAGCACAAAAGAAAGATCGAGAGGATGTCGAAGATGAGACATCAGGGCGCCCATTCACTTCAGAAATAGTGAGCCAGCATTACTGCAAATAAGTCTTTGGAAAGTTGTGAGAAAGGGTGAAGAGTAGAGATCAGCAAATCCATTTTAAACTAATCAATCTTGACAAGACTTTTCCCAAAAATTTGGGTTTATTCCAAATCCAAATTTTGGGGATTTTTCATAAGAAATTTTTCAGATCAGAAAAAAAATAAGAGATGAAGAAGGAGGATCACTTGACCCCAGAGGGTTGGTATGTATACACGCCATGAGGCATTTGCCATCAAAAAGCAAAACATTCACAGACCATTTTTTCTTAACATAAAAAAATCACACAGTGTAGTTTGTTACCAACAGTAGCTGTGCGTTTACCTACTGTATAACCATGTACACGTAAGTCACTGTACTTTAAATGGGTATTCCTATCTCAGACAATGGGGGCATATCGCTAGTATATGCCCCCATTGTCTGATAAACATCTCGTAAACTGATCTGGCAAAGTGAAGGAGGACGCACAGCACATGTACAGCCACCCTCCATTCATTGCTAAGGGTACGCCGAAAATATTTGAGCACTGGCTTGGCTATTTCCGTTAGCACCATTGAAGTGAATGGAAGCATTGGCAGTGCGACGCTCATTTTTGATGGCCCCATAGAATTGTGGTGTGCTCTCCTTCACTTTGCCAGTTGAGTTCACAAGTTAGGTGCGGGTCCCAGAGGTGAGAGCTGCACCTATCAGACAATGGGGGCATTACCTAGCGCTATGCCCCCATTGCCTGAGATGGGAATACCCCTTTAAGATTATTAAATCTGGATTGATGTTAAAGAGCTTGAAATGAGTTGCATACAGTATTAGTCTACTTTCACACTCGCGTTTTGGCTTTCCGTTTGTGAGATACGTTCAGGTCTCTCACAAGTGGTCCAAAATGGATCAGTTTTTGCCCTAATGTATTCTGCATCAGGTTGCATCAGTTCAGTCTCCATTCCGCTTTGGAGAAGGACACCAAAACGCTGCTTGCAGCATTTTGGTGTCCGTCTGATGAAACTGAGCCAAAAGGATCTGTCCTGGCACACAATGTAAGTCAATGGGGACGGATCCGTTATCACTGACACAATCTGGCACAATAGAAAACGTATCCGTCCACCATTGACTTTCAATGCTGTTCAAGACTGATCCGTCTTGGCTATGTTAAAAATAATACAAACTGATCCGTTTTGAAAGGATGCAGACGGTCGTATTATCTGAACGGATCTGTCCATGACGGATCCGCACAAAACACCAGTGTGAAAGTAGCCTTAGAAGACTCCTGGATGTCATCCACAATTTTCAGGGCAATTGGAGTACGTTCGATTTCCGTCGACTCAAATTTATTTGTCCCAAATCAAATCACCTAACCGATTTGGCTATTTGATTCTGACTCAAATTTCAAGAAATTCTCTCATCACTACTGGACAAACGGACAGTGGCGTACATAGAAAAGTAAGGGCCCCATAGCAAGGGTTAAACCAGGCCCCCCACATAGGACAGAAGGGTTTCTGCCTAAACCCTTTTCAATTACCCTTGGGCCATTTTTCCACTGCTTCATTTGCTAAAAGTTGTTCCTTTAGAGTGTAGAGTCTTGACCAAGTTTTCACCTCCAGTAGAAGAGGAGATTATCCCAACTAAGGCTACATGCACACGACCGTGGTGTGTCTTGCGATCCACAAATCGCGGATCCGCAAAACATGGATGGCGTCCGTGCACTTTCAGCAATTTGCGGAACAGCACAGAGAACCTTTAATATAACTGCCTATTCTTGTCCGCAAAGCGTTATTGTTATTTTTTTTGCCGGCCCACGGAACGGAGCAACGGATGCGGACAGCACACAGAGTGCTTTCTGCATCTTTTGCGGCCCCACTGAAGTGAATGGGTCCACATCCGAGCTGCCAAAACTGTGGCTCGGATGCGGAATAAAACAACGGCCGTGTGCATGAGGCCTAAGACTGGGCTCCTTGCCGTGGGGTGGGCCCCATAGCTGTTGCATGGTCTGCCGCTATGGTAGTCACGCTCATGCAAATGGATTCACCTCCATGCAAAAGGACAAGGCTCTAGCTCACTCAGTGCTGTCTATGAGGCAATTTTTAACAGAGAAAGGAATTGCAGAGGTATTACACCCTCTACCCATCATTAGTGATAGACGAACATTGGCCTAGACGATTCGCGAATGCGATCAAATGTCCGTAAACCGCGGCGGCCCCATTCACTTTAATAGCAAGCGAATCTGAAAAACCTTTGTCATAATTGCAGCCACCAAATACTTACTAGAAGTGCACAAATAGTCCCACAACATCGACAGTGACATACTAGAGGGGGATCAATGACAAAAAATCCCACAAAAAATATGTATTTTAATCATGGGCCATTTTTATGCGTCTTAAAGGGAAAGTCTCAAAAATGTGCCCTGCTGGAGCCTAGAAAATTTTTATTTTAGGCCACAGCAGTACGGGCCTTAAAAATTAGGCATTCACCTAACATAAAAGAAATTGTGATTATGTGGCTCGAGGTACATTATGCAGTCACTAAATAACAATTTTACTGTAGCCCACCCAAGTACAGGCCCCAAACATTAGGCATTCACCGTACAGAAAAAATCAAGTTATTATGTGACTGGAGGCAGGGGCGGACATACCGCCTGTGCAGCCGGTTCAGCTGCACAGGGGCCCAGCGTGGGAGGGGGCCCTCCAATTAAGCTGTATATGCATCTACAGGACGCACAGACAGCTGATTGTAATGGTGAAGCAGAGAGCCGCAAGCTTCACCATTCATCATCACACCATCCAGCATGTAGAAGGGGCCCACCTTACTATCTGACTGCAGTCTCAGGACGTACTGCGTCCGCAGCTCTGAAGAGCAGGGCCAGGGCAGCACATCCTGAGCTGCATCTGCGATCGCCCCCGCTACTGTGGAGGGGGCACAATGTGGATATTACTACTGTGTGCTGGCCCAAAGAGGCAGAAATTACTATGTAGGAGCATTAAGAGGACATTAATACGCACACCACAGTATCTGAAGGGTTTCACCTATCTTTGATGCGACTGATCACCCCTTCCTCTCCCTGTAGGATTAGGGGAAGATGACATATTGGGGTCCCTTCTGCTGCCACACCTCATTGTATTAATCTTTACCTATGGCCTATGTTTATTTCTATATGTGTGGTTGGGGGGCCCAGGCACATTCTTTGCACAGGGGCCCTCTGCTTCCAATGTCCGCCCCTGTCTGGAGGTATATTAGACGGTCATTGGATTTCAATTTTACTGCAGGCCATGTAAGGGATTGTCTCTTATCCGGGGGTCATTCTCACAGACTTCGCCACGGACATCAGGTTGAAGTCCAAACGATGCTTTTATTTTTAAGCACATTAACACAAAACAGCAACCAAAACATAAATCCTCAGCCGTCAGGCCACTGACACTAAACAGTTTTTTCCCTCTCTATCGGGATCTGGGTCTACCACCCAGCTCCCCAAAACACATCACAGTGCTTACCCCCACACAGGGTTAGAGGGTCCCAGCTCCCACAGGCCTTGACACAGCCTGGTTCTTTTCCAGACTGGGAGAGCTCTGATTGAGAAGCTCAGCCCAGATTTGTTTGGGCTCCTCAGCTGGCTGCTAATTAACCTCATTACCAGCCTAGCTGCTGCAGACCATGGTAAAACCCTATTTTCCCAGGCTTTCTTGTTCTCACCCAGCTTGCTCTGGGTAAGATACACCACTTGAATGGCCTTGCTATGGCCTTCTGGCAGCTCCACTGCCACAGCCAGTACAAATACATGCCAAATACATATGTTCAAAAAAACTAAAAATATTAAATTGGATTAAAAACATGGATAACGAAATCTCCCCTCTTGAATAAACCCCAAATAATAATAGATGAAATTCGATAACACTTGGTCGTCACAGGTGTTAAATTCCTCCCAGGCCCCAACAATTAGTCATTCACCGTACAGAAAAGAACAAGTGATTATGTGGCTGGAGGTATATTAGACGGTCATTGGATATCAATTTTACTGCAGGCCAGTGGAGTACAGGCCCCAAACATTAGGCATTCACCGGACAGAAAAGATCAAGGGATTATGTGGCTGGAGGTATATTAGACGGTCATTGGATATCAATTTTACTGCAGGCCAGTACAAATATATGTCAAATACATATATTTAAAAGAACTAAAAATATAAAATTGGATTAAAAACATGGCTAACAAATTTCCCCCTCTTGAATAAACCCCAAATGATAATAGGTGAAATTCGATAACAAGTGGTCATCACAGGTATTGAATTCCTCTGAGGCACCAACAATTAGGCATTCACCGTACAGAAAAGATCAAGTGATTATGTGGCTGGAGGTATATTAGATGGTCATTGGATACCAATTTTACTGCAGGCCAGTGGAGAACAGGCCCCAAACATTAGGTATTAACCGAACAGAAAAGGCCATTTATGCCTCTGTATTTACATAAGACAGGGACCATTCTTTGTTCTGGGTGGTGGCGGATATGTGTGGGCTGGTGTCACGGAACCATGAACCAGACGTACAACAAGAGATAAGTGAAAATAAGAAGGCTTTATTGAAAATAAAGCTGTAAAGCAAAAGTCCAAACGGATGGTGAAACCGAGCAGAGTCTTTGCGAAGCCAGAGGTCAGGAACCAGAAGGGTAGTCAGACGAAGCCAGGATCAGGAACCAGCAGGGTAGTCAGACGAAGCCAGGATCAGGAACCAGCAGGGTAGTCAGACGAAGCCAGGATCAGGAACCAGCAGGGTAGTCAGACGAAGCCAGGATCAGGAACCAGAAGCAGCAGCAGTCTTAGAAGCATGTGAACACAAGAGGACCAAGCCAGGAACTGAAGCCACAGACCTCCTATATATATGAGCTAGGCATCCAGCTCCTCCCAGGGGAAGGAGGAGCCGCAGGGTGGAAGGCTACAAGAAACCCAGAAACCAAGATGGCCGCCAGCACATGTCAAACGAAGGAGAGCAGCAAGCAGGTAAGACCATGACAGCTGGCATGAGGAAATTCAATTAAACGTGGTCGTCACAGGTGTTGAATCCCTCCAAAATCCATGTCTCATTCATTTTTAGAAATGTGAGGTAGTCCACACTGTCGTGACCTAGGCGAGTGCACTTATCGTCACAATCCCCCCTGCTGTGCTGAACGTCCTTTCTGAGAGGATACTCAACAAGGGGCAATCCAATAGTTTCATGGCAAATTGTTTTAGCTCTGACCACAGGTCAAGCCTGCACACCTAGTAGTCCAGGGGTCCTCGCTTCTCAGAGCGTCCGATGTAGTCGGACAACTGTCGGTCTAGGCGATCCCTGAGGCTGGATCTTGAGCTCGGCTGTAGATGGGTTGGCTGCAAGAATGATCTCATATCCGAAGTGACCAAAAAATCTTCAAACCGCCCTCTTCTTGCAGGCATGGTAGGATTGGTACTCGCGCCTTTTTCCCTGTGGGTGGAAATTCCTCTGCCAGCGACCGCAACAGCATGTAGCATCTATCGCAGCAAGGCCTGTAAATGCTGCATTCTGCCAGCACTTTGTGATGCTAGTAACATGTCTGCCATTTTGTGTTTGTACCGGGGGTTTAAGTACGTTGCCACAGAGTACTGGTCCTTGCCCTTTATGCTTTTTCTACGGGGGTCCCTCTTCAAACAGTGGAGCATGAAGGCCCCCATTTGCACTAAATTGGAAGTAGTGGAGCGGCCTGGCTCCTGCTCATCGCCCAGGAGAATGTCATCCTCGGTCTCCTCCCCCCAGCCACAGACAACACCAAGGATCCCCAAAAAGTCTATAGTCACCCTCAAAGCCTGCTCTTCTTGCTCCTCCTCCTCCCCCCAGGCACCATCCTCCTCTGACTCCTCTTCAGACATCTGCTGACTTGTCTCAGATGGAGTAGCCCCTCCCGGGAATTCATTTAGCATAGCGACTTCCTCATCTTCCAGCTCCTGCCTCTCGACGGCTTGATTAATGACACGATGCAATGCACGCTCCAGAAAGAAGGCGTAAGGTACGATGTCACTGATGGTGCCCTGGCTGTGACTGATCAGTTTGGTGATCTCATCAAATGGGCGCAGAAGTCTGCATGCTTTGCTCATAAGCAGCCACTGGCGCGGTGAGAAAAAAAACAAGCTCTCCAGAACCTGTCCTGCCACAGAGTTCGTACAGGTAGTCGTTAACTGCATGTTTCTGCTGGAGCAGCCTATCAAGCATATACAAGGTGGAGTTCCAGCGCGTCGGGCAGTTACAAATCAGACGTCTGACAGGCAAGTGGTGTCACCGCTGAACATCAGCACGGCGGGCCATGGCTGTGTAAGATCTAAAATGACCAGAGATTTTCCTGGCCTGCCGCAAGATGTCCTGGACCCCGGGGTATTTGCCAACAAATTGCTGCATAACTTAGTTCAGGATGTGTGTCATTTTGCCCTGTTTTAGTGCTCAGCAGATTGGCACAGTTGTCGCACACCACTTTACCAACTGTCAAATTGAGCGGGGTTAGCCACTGATCAGCCTGTGACCGCAGAGCTGAAAGGAGTGCAGGACTGGTGTGGCTCTTGTGTTCCAGGCACAACATCCGCAGCACAGCATGGCAACGTCTCACCTGGCACGTCGAATAGTTTCTAGGGAGCATGGGGGGTGCAGTGGAAGAGGCGGTAATAGTGGAAAAGGAGGAGTCAGCCGAGGAGGAGACGATGGATGATGGAGTAGAAGAAGCAGAAGAAGAGGCAGGCCTACATGCAATCTGTGGCGGTAACACCAAATCCACACGGGTGCCACGGGTTACATGGCAGTGGGCATTAAAATTAATGCGTGTTTGCTAGACCACGTGTCTGTGGTCAGATGTATCTTGGCACCAACACTGTGTGCCAGAGATATATTAACTTGACGCTGAACGTTGCCATATAGTTCAGGGATGCCCTTCTGTGAGAAATATTTCCTTCTGGGGACCTTCCATTGTGGTGTGCCAATGGCCACAAATTTTCTAAAGGCCTCCGAGTCCACCAATTTATATGGCATTAGTTGGTGGGCTAGCAGTTCCGACAAGCCAGCGGTCAGTCGTTGGGCAAGAGGATTATCCGGGGTCATAATTTTTTTAAGCTCGAACATTTGGACCACGGAAGCCTGCCTTGTGCCAGATGAACGTGACGATGGCACGGTGGAATGTGGAGTGGAGGACAAATGGGAGGAGGGAGGAGAAGGAGAAAAGGCAGAACGTGGAGCGCCGGAGTGTGGCTTTGTGGGTTCTGACGGTGTTTCTCCCACTGGGCTCGGTGATGGGAGGCCAGTTGACTTCTTAAGGCTATGGTACCTAGGTGAGTGTTGGGCTTACCACGACTTATGTGTTGACAGCACAGGCTGCAGATGGCAACACTATTATCAGCAGCTGACACGTTAAAAAAAGCTCACACTGCGGAGCCATGTACCGGCATCCTGGAAGCGCAAGACGTGACCGTGCATGGTGGATGGCTCGCTCCAGATACATTTACAGTCTGCCTTTTGCCTCCTGTGCACTACGAGTTTTGCCGACTTCTCCTCCTTCTCCTCCCTATCTGCTGCTCTGTTTCTCCCTCTGAACTCCCCTCCCCTTCCTCTCTTGTGGGCACCCACGTGACGTTCATCGACACGTCATCATTGTCACCTTCATCACCACTGACTTTAGAGATGGTGCGGGGACCACCCTCCTTGGGCCGATCTGGGTACTGTTGTCAGACTGCTGGGTGGCAGCCGTTGCTACCTCCTCTTACTCATCCAATGCCAAAAATGGCTGTATATCGTTAAGGTCTGGGAATGGATGGGAGAATAATTCCTCTGACTCGAGTGGAGGGGGCTATCGTGGTGGTGGTGGTGTCTTTGGGGGTGCACACAGCAGAGAGTGAGGAGGGTGCAGATACAGAGGATGAGGAGGGTGCAGAAGCGGAAGGCTGAGTGAGCCACTCAACCAACTCTGGTGCTCCCTTTAAAGTTATCACATGCGCCTTCTACAACTTCCCACTTAGGCTCCGGCCTGGTGCACCTGCCTGACCCCTACCATCCCTGCAGAACGGTCTGCCTCTTCCTCTGCCTGTCATTTTCTAAATGACTCTCTGCCTACATCCGTAGAGAAGAGCAGTATTAGTGGAAGAAGGTATATCGCAGCCCTCAATCAGATTTTGGCAGAAACAGGCATATGGCACCCCTCAATCAGTATTTGGCGGAAACAGGTATATAGCACGCCTAAATCAATATTTGCTGGAAACAGGTATATGGCACCCCTAAATCAGTATTTTGTGAAAGCAGGTGTATTGCACCCCTCAATCAGTAATTAGTGGAAGAAGGTACAGTATATAGCAATAGCACCCCTCAATCAGTATTTAGTGTAAGAAGGTATATGACACCTCTCAATCAGTATTTGGTGGAAAAAGGTGCATTGCACCCCTCAATTGGTATTTGGTGGAAGAAGGTATATAGCAATAGCACCCCTCAATCAGTATTTAGTGGAAGAAGGTATATGGCACCCCTCAATCAGTATTTGGCGGAAACAGGTATATAGCACCCCTCAATCAGTTTTTGGCGGAAACAGGTATATGGCACCCCTCAATTAGTATTTGGCAGAAACAGGTATATGGCACAGCTCAATCAGTATTTTGTGGAAGAAGGTATATAGCAATAGCAGCACTCAATCAGTATTTGGCGGAAACAGGTGTATAGCACCCCTCAATCAGTATTTGGTGGAAGAAGGTATATAGCAATAGCACCCCTCAATCAGTATTTTGTGGAAGCAGGTGTATCGCAGCTCTCAATCAGTGCTTGGTGGAAGAAGGTATATGGCACCCCTCAATCAGTATTTTGTGGAAGTAGGTGTATTGCACCCCTCAATCAGTATTTGGTGGAGGAAGGTATATAGCAATAGCACCCCTCAATCAGTATTTAGTTGAAGACGGTATATGACACCCCTCAATCAGTATTTGGCAGAAAATGGTGTATTGCACCCCTCAATCAGTATTTGGTGGAAAAAGGTATATAGCAATAGCACCCCTCAATCAGTATTTAGTGGAAGAAGGTATATGACACCCCTCAATCAGTATTTGGCAGAAAAATGTGTATTGCACCCCTCAATCAGTATTTGGTGGAAGAAGGTATATGGCACCCCTCAATCACTATTTGGCGGAAACAAGTATATAGCACCCCTCAATCAGTATTTGGCGGAAACAGGAATATGGCACCCCTCAATCAGTATTTTGTGGAAGCGGTGTATTGCACCCCTCAATCAGTATTTATTTGAAGACGGTATATGACACCACTCAATCAGTATTTGACGGAAAATGGTGTATTGCACCCCTCAATCAGTGTTTGGTTGATGAAGGTATATAGCAATAGCACCCCTCAATCAGTATTTAGTGGAAGAAGGTATACGGCACCCCTCAATCAGTATTTGGCAGAAACAGGTATATAGCACCCCTCAATCAGTATTTGATGGAAACAGGTGTATGGCACCCCTCAATCAGTATTTGGCAGAAACAGGTATATAGCACCCCTTAATCAGTATTTGGTGGAAACAGGTATATGGCAGCCCTCAATCAGTTTTTTATGGAAGCAGGTGTATCGCAGCCCTCAATCAGTATTAGGTGGAAGAAGGTATATGGCACCCCTTAATCAGTATTTGATGGAAACAGGTGTATGCACCCCTCAATAAGTATTTGGCAGAAACAGGTATATAGCACACCTCAATCAGTATTTGGTGGAAACAGGTATATGGCACCCCTCAATCAGTATTTTGTGGAATCAGGTGTATTGCACCCCTCAATCAGCATTTGGTGGAAGAAGGTATATAGCAATAGCACCCCTCAATCAGTATTTAGTGGAAGAAGGCATATGACACCCCTCAATCAGTATTTGTCGGAAAATGCTGTATTGCACCCCTCAATCAGTATTTGGTGGAATAAGGTATATAGCAATAGCAGCCCATCATTATTAATTTGTGGAAGAAGGTGTATGGCACCCCTTAATCAGTATTTGGCAGAAACAGGTATATAGCACCCCTCAATCAGCATTTGGCGGAAATGGGTATATGGCACCCCTCGATCAGTATTTGGCGGAAACAGGTATATAGCACCTCTCAATCAGTATTTGGTGGAAACAGGTATATAGCACCCCTCAATCAGTATTTGGCGGAAATGCGTATATGGCACCCCTCAATCAGTATTTTGTGGAAGCAGGTATATTGCAGTCCTCAATTAGTATTTGGTGGAAGAAGGTATATAGCAATAGCACCCCTCAATCAGGATTTTGTGGAAGAAGGTATATGGTATCCCTCAATCAGTATTTGCGGAAACAGGTATATAGCACCCCTCAATCAGGATTTTGTAGAAGAAGGTATATCGCAGCCCTCAACCAGTTTTTTTGGGGGCAACAGGTATATCACCCCCGATCACTCCAATAGCGTTTGTCCCTCTTTCTAACTGCGGTATCACAGCAGAAACGCACACAACTGTTGCTCAATACAAATACATTATAATATAATTTCCATGTTAGAAAGTATATTATAAGTGTATCACACCCCTCTATATCACACCTATCGATAGCACACCTATACCAGTACTTAAAAGGACTTTTGTGGCCCTATTAGCTAGCGTTTGGTGTTCCTGCTCCAAAATGCAACCTCTCCCTACACTGGCAAAACACATAATGTAAAATGGCTGCCAGATCGGGTTGGGGGGGTGTCTATGTGCGGAAAAGTCTCAATTGGCTGTCCTGTCTCACCTGATGGATGTGTCATGGGTCAAAGCTCGGCGCTATGCAAAAAAATAAGGCGCGTGCAAATATCACCATATGTTAGCATTTTCAGCGAATCGTGAACGAGCAATGTTCGCCGCGATACGACCGCCGGGCGAATGCAAGGCCATCTCTACCATCATATTTATCACCATGCAACTTTATCTCATACATTAAATCTAATATGCACTCAGAATAGATAATTTTGTATAACTAACATAGTTAAAGAAGAAATGACCAGCACCAGTTAAAATGTAGTTCATTCAATAAGACATATCTGTATAGCATCACCTTTATTTTCCTTATTTCTCTGCCCACCTCAGTAACATTGGTGAGGTGGATGCACATGCTCTGTTCCATCCTTCAAACGTCATCAACACTATCTACTATTATAATCTGTGACAGTTACAGGAAGGGAGCTACAATATACAGGGCACATTCCCTGAGAAAGGACATGCCCTCGAGCTTCCAGCCTGAAGAAAATGTAGCACAGCAATTGGAGCAATAAATGTTAAAATCTCTGGAATCAGGTGATTTATTCGGCTGGTTCTCACTTTGTTAGCAATAGTTTCTCATGTACTATATGCATAATTGATATATATGTCTGATTTAATTTTTTACATTAATCATAGGATAGCCTCTTTAAAGTGAAAGATTGTTGAATTACAGAATTTACAGTTAGGAATATACCAAGTGACTAACTTTTTATCATTGATTGGAAATTTAGAGCAACCTGACTTCACTGTACATCTTCATGTAATCTACTTTAACCTACAGTTTTAGCATTAGTATATGAAATATAAGAATATTGCTTTGTAATACTAAATTAAAACTAGCAACATTTTATCAAGCAGATGCACTAATGGTCACTTAGTATTTCTTTAGATACCATTGTATGTTCTTAAAGGTGTTTCCAAGTTTGAATAATCAATAATATACAAAAATAGTCATATTGACCTTAAAAATGCTACTAGTGTAGGACAGGAATAATTTTATAAGATTTTAATTTATATTAAAATAATTTTATAATTTACAGCTTTCTTTATACTGTTTGCATCTTGTAATCATTGATATATACTGTAGTTAGATTAATACATACTTTTATAGGAATAAATTCAGTGATTGGCAGACTTCCATGTACAGACACAGTTATTAATCAACGAAAGGACTGCCCACATGACTACTGAGCTAAGAATGAACATGGATTTACATGAACCCCTTCCTGACGCAGCAATTTTCTATTTTTCTCCCTTACTTCCCAGAGCCATAATTTTTTTTTATTTTTCCGTTCACATAGCCATATAATGGCTTGTTTTCCACTTGTTTTTCAAATGGCACTATTTAATATAGAATATAGTGGGAAGCTGGAATTCCAAATGTGGTAGAATAAAAAAAAAATTAAATAAATTCCGCCACAGAGTTTTTTTTATTTTTTTATGACATTCAATATGCACTAAAACTGACTTGTGCCTTTATTCTCCTGGTCTGTACAATTACAGAGATACCAAATATAGAATATTTTTTTTCTTTTCATCCGAGAGCGCCATATTCTTTTACATTGTGAAGAACTTTGACCCATGACACATCTATCAGGTGGTACAGGACCGCCAATTGAGACGTTTCAGCACATGGACATACCCCCTACCTTATAAATAAACCTGATCTGGCCGCCATTTCACATTCAGTCTTTTGCCAGTGTAGGGAGAGGTTGCTGTGTGAAGCAGGGACAGACTGTTAGGGACACCAAACGCTAGCTAATAGGGCCACAAAAGTAAAAGTATATTATAGTTAATTTGTATTGTGCAGTAGTTGTGTGCGGTTCTGCTTCGATACTGCAGCGACACAGAGTGCCAAACTCCATTGGGACAAATAATTTCTACTGGTGTGATATACCAGTTGGCCCCCAAAAAAACTGATTGAAGCAGGGGTGTGATATACAAATAATATACTTTTTATATAGTGAATTTAGGTATTGCAGCATTTATTTGAAGTTTTGCTGTGTTACCGCAGCCACACAGAGTGACAAATGCTATTGGAACAAATAATTTCTACTGGTGTGATATGCCAGCTGCCCCCCCAAAAAAAACTGATTGAAGCAGGGGTGTTATATACCAATAATATACTTTCTATATAGTGCATTTAGGTAGTGCAGCATTTGTTTGCGGTTTTGCTGTGTTACCACGGCTACACAGAGTGACAAACGCTATTGGAACAAATAATTTCTACTGGAGTGATATACCAGTTGCCCCCCAAAAAAACGGATTGATGCAGGGGTGTTTTATACCAATAATATACTTTCTATATAGTGCAGTTGGGCAGTGCAGCATTTGTTTGTGGTTTTGCTGCTTTACCTCAGCTACACAGAGTGACAAATGCTATTAGAACAAAACATTTCTACTGGTGTGATATACCAGCTGTCACCCAAAAAAGTGAGTGAGGCAGGGGTGTGATATACCGTCTCCCACAAATACTGCTCTTCTATAGGGAATTTTGTCACAGGATCATTTTGAAAATGACAGGCAGAGGAAGAGGCAGGCCATACCGCAGGGGTGGTAGGGATCGGGCAGGTGCACGAGGCCGGAGGCTTAGTGGGAAGTTGCAGAAGGTGGGTGCGATTACCTGTACGTCAAAGGACGCACCAGACTCCGTTGAGTGGCTCACTCAGCCTTCCGCTTCTGCACTCTCCTCATCTTCTTTATCTGCACCCTCTTCACTCTCTGCTGTGTGCACCCCCAAAGACACCACCACCACCACCATATCCCCTCCGCTCGATTCAGAGGAATTATTTTCCCATCCATTACAAGACCTTACCGATGCACAGCCATTCTTGGCATCGGATCAGGAAGAGGAGGTATCAAAGGTCGCCACCCAGCAGTCTGACGACAGTACACAGATCAGCCCAAGGATGGTGGTCCCCACTGTTGCTGCCTACTCCGAGATCTCTAATGGCAGTGGTGGTGAAGGTGACGATGATGACGTCACCTTCACCTTCCACCGTGCTGTCGTCGCGTTCATCTGGCAAAAGGCAGGCTTCCTTGGCCCAAATGTTCAAGTGAAAAAAGATGATGATGCTGGATAACCCTCTTGCCCAACAGCTGACTGCTGGCTTGTTGGAACTGCTAGCCCACCAACTACTGCCATATAAACTGGTGGACTCGGAGGCCTTTAGAAAATTTGTGGCCATTGGCACACCGCATTGGAAGGTCCCCAGATTGCATGCAGGCCTTCCTCTTCTTCTCCTTTTTGTCCGGTGAATGCCTAATGTTTGGGGCCTGTACTCCAGTGGCCTGCAGTAAAATTGATATCCAATAACCGTCTATATACCTCCAGCTACATAATCACTTGAAGTTTTCTGTCCGGTGAATGAATAATTTTTAGGGTTTGTATTCCTCTGGCCTTCAGCAAAATTGATATCTATTGACCATCTAATATACCTCTAGCCACATAATAACTTGATCTTTTTTGTAAGGTGAATACCTAATTGTTTGGACCTCGGAGGAATTAAACACCTGTGACGACCATGTGTTATTGTATTCCACCTATTATTATTTGAGGCTTATTCAAGGGGGGATTTCGTTAGCCGTGTTTTTAATCCAAATTTATATTTTTAGTTCTTTTAAACATATGTATTTGACATATATTTGTACTGGCTTGCAGTAAAATTGATATCCAATTACCGTCTAATATAAGTCCAGCCACATAATCACTTGATTTTTTATGTACGGTGAATGCATAATTTTTGGGGTCTGTAATATAACTGGCCAACAGTAAAATTGTTAAACGGTGACCGCCTAATGTACCTGCAGCCACATTATAAATTGTTCTTTTCTGTACGGTGAACGAATAATTTTAGGGGCCTGTAATCCACTGGCCTGCAGTAAAATTGATATACATTGACCGTCTAATATACCTCCAGCCACATAATCACCTGATGTTTTTTGTACGGTGAATGCATAATGTTTGGGGCCTGTACTCCACTGGCCTGCATTAAAATTGATATCCAATGACATTCTAATATACCTCCAGCCACATAATCACTTGATCTTTTCTGTATGGTGAATGCATCATTTTGGGGGCCTGTTATCTAACTGGCCAACAGTGAAATTGTTATACGGTGACCGCCTAATGTACCTCCAGCCATATTATCAATAGTTTTTTTTCTGTACGGTGAATGAATAATTTTTAAAACCTGTAATCCACTGGCCTGCAGTAAAAATTGATATCCATTGATGATCTAATATACCTCCTGCCACATAATAACTTGTTCTTTTCTGTACGGTGAATGAATAATTTTTGGGGCCTGTACTCCACTGGCCTGAAGTAAAATTAATATCCAATGACCGTCTAATAAACCTCTAGCCACATAATCACTTGATGTTTTCTGTCCGGTGAATGAATAATTTTTGGTGCCTATAGTCCACTGGCCTTCAGTAAAATTGATATCCATTGACTGTCTAATATACCTACAGTCACATAATCACTTGATCTTTTCTGTACGGTGAATGCATAATTTTTGGGGCCTGTAATCTAGCTGGCCAACAGTAAAATTGTTATACGGTGACTGCCTAATGTACATCCAGCCACATTATCAATTGTTCTTTTCTGTACAGTGAATGAAGACTTTTTGTGGCCTATAGTCCAGTGGCCTGCAATAAAATTGAGATCCAATGACCGTCTAATATACCTCCAGCCATATAATCACTTGATGTTTTTTGTCCGGTGAATGCCTAATGTTTGGTGCCTGTACTCCACTGGCCTGCATTAAAATTGATATCCAATGACCTTCTAATATACCTCCAGCCACATAATCACTTGATGTTTTCTGTCCGGTGAATTAATAATTTTTGGGGCCTGTATTCCTCTGGCCTTCAGTAAAATTGATATCCATTGACCATCTAATATACCTCTAGCCACATAATCACTTGATCTTTTCTGTAAGGTGAATGCCTAATTGTTTGGGCCTCGGAGGAATTCAACACCTGTGACGACCAAGTGTTATCGTATTCCACCTATTACTATTTGAGTTTTATTCAAGGGGGGATTTCGTTAGCCGTGTTTTTAATCCAATTTTATATTTTTAGTTCTTTTAAACATATGTATTTGACATATATTTGTACTGGCTTGCAGTAAAATTGATATCCAATAACCGTCTAATGTAACTCCAGCCACATATTCACTTGCTGTTTTCTGTACGGTCAATACATAATGTTTGCGGCCTGTACTACACTGGCCTGCATTAAAATTGATATCCATTGACTGTCTAATATTCCTCTAGCCACATAATCACTTGATGTTTTCTGCCCGGTGAATGAATAATTTTTGGGGCCTATAGTCCACTGGCCTGCAGTAAAATTGATATCAATTGACCATCTAAAATACCTCCAGCCACATAATTACTTGATCTTTTGTGTGCGGTGAATGCATAATTTTTGGGGCCTGTAATCTAACTGGTCAACAGTAAAATTGTTATACGGTGACAGCCTAATGTACCTTCAGCAACATTATCATTTGTTCTTTTCTGTACGGTGAATGAATATTTTTGGGGCCTGTAGTCCACTGGCCTGCAGTAAAATTGATATCCATCCACCGACTAATATACCTCTATCCACATAATCACTTGATCTTTTATGTACGGTGAATGCATAATTTTTGGGGTCTGTAATATAACTGGCCAACAGTAAAATTGTTATACGGTGACCGCCTAATGTACCTGCAGTCACATTATAAATTGTTCTTTTCTGTACGGTGAATGAATAATTTTTGGTGCCTGTAATCCACTGGCCTGCAGTAAAATTAATATACATTGACCGTCTAATATACCTCCAGCCACATAATCACTTGATGTTTTCTGTACGGTGAATGCATAATGTTTGGGGCCTGTACTCCACTGGCCTGCATTAAAATTGATATCCAATAACATTCTAATATACCTCCAGCCACATAATCACTTGATCTTTTCTGTATGGTGAATGCATAATTTTTGGGACCTGTAATCCAACTGGCCAACAGTGAAATTGTTATAAGGTGACATCCTAATGTACCTCCAGCCACATTATCAATTGTTGTTTTCTGTATGGTGAATGAATAATTTTTGAGGCTTGTAATCCACTGGCCTGCAGTAAAATTGATATCCATTTTCCGTCTAATATACCTCCAGCCACATAATCACTTGATGTTTTCTGTACGGTGAATGAATAATTTTTGGGGCCTCTATTCCACTGGCCTATAGTAAAATTGGTATCCATTGACCATCTAATATACCTCCAGCCACATAATCACTTAATGTTTTCTGTCCGGTGAATGCCTAATGTTTGGTGCCTATACTCCACTGGCCTGCAGTAAAATTGATATCCAATGACCGTCTAATTTACCTCCAGCCACATAATCACTTGATGTTTTCTGTCCCTTGAATGCCTAATGTTTGGGGCCTGTACTCTCGTGGTCTAAAATAACATTTTTCTAGGCTCCAGCAGGGCACATTTTTGATAGTTTCCCTTTTAGACACATAAAAATGGCACCTGATTAAAATACATATTTTTTGTGGGAATTTTTGCCATTGATCCCCCTCTGGTATGTCACTCTCCATGTTGTGGGATGATTTGTGCACTTCTAGTAAGTATTTAGTGACTGCAAATATGACCTGAAGGTTTTTCAGGTTCGCCTGCCATTAAAGTGAATGGGGCTCGCCGCGAACTTGCAGTTCACAAACATTTGATCGCGTTCGCGCAATCGCGTTTGCAAATCGCGTGTTTATCCATCACTATTGAAGACATCATCAGGATAAGACTTGCTTCCATCAACCTTTCTTTGTCTCAAATGGACATTGGCCAAGTGCTATGTTGGGCGCTTGTCAATAGGAGCTGGCTCATTTGTTGGGTGACTGGGTGACTGTTACTTACTTTACTCTGCATGTTATCTTAAAAAAATGAAAATAATAATAATATATGGATATGTGTGTGTGTATATGTGTGTGTGTATATATATATACAGTACAGACCAAAAGTTTGGACACACCTACTTATTCAAAGAGTTTTCTTTATTTTCAAGACTATGAAGGCATCAAAACTATGAATTAACACATGTGGAATTATATACATAACAAATAAGTGTGAAACAACTGAAAATATGTCATATTCTAGGTTCTTCAAAGTAGCCACCTTTTGCTTTGATTACTGCTTTGCACACTCTTGGCATTCTCTTGATGAGCTTCAAGAGGTAGTCCCCCGAAATGGTCTTCCAACAGTCTTGAAGGAGTTCCCAGAGATGCTTAGCACTTGTTGGCCCTTTTGCCTTCACTCTGCGGTCCAGCTCACCCCAAACCATCTCGATTAGGTTCAGGTCCGGTGACTGTGGAGGCCAGGTCATCTGGCGCAGCATCCCATCACTCTCCTTCATGGTCAAATAGCCCTTACTTTCAAAGTTTTCCGAATTTTTCAGCTGACAGACTGACCTTCATTTCTTAAAGTAATGATGGCCACTCGTTTTTCTTTACTTAGCTTCTTTTTTCTTGCCATAATACAAATTCTAACAGTCTATTCAGTAGGACTATCAGCTGTGTATCCACCTGACTTCTCCTCAACGCAACTGATGGTCCCAAAGCCATTTATAAGGCAAGAAATCCCACTTATTAAACCTAACAGGGCACACCTGTGAAGTGAAAACCATTTCAGGGCACTACCTCTTGAAGCTCATCAAGAGAATGCCAAGAGTGTGCAAAGCAGTAATCAAAGCAAAAGGTGGCTACTTTGAAGAACCTAGAATATGACATATTTTCAGTTGTTTCACACTTTTTTGTTATGTATATAATTCCACATGTGTTAATTCATAGTTTTGATGCCTTCATAGTCATGAAAATAAAGAAAACTCTTTGAATGAGAAGGTGTGTCCAAACTTTTGGTCTGTACTATATATATATATATTTATATATATATATAATGTTGTCTGTGTATCTCCTCTTTAAAGCAAAGACTGCAATAGTAAATAATGTCACAGTGACAATGACATATATAGCTATGGGTAAATGCATGGTTGATGGTGTTAACATCTTTTTTAAAAACATGCTATGCTGTTGGATATGTTCCAAATATTGTCCCCTACTGGGGCAGATAGTATTTATCTCATGGTGTTACCGAATGAAAACAGCGGATTTTTCTGAACAAGTGGTCCAAAAATGATACCTTAACAGTGGCAGATGCTAGCCCATGATTATACACACACTGTAGTACCAGAAGAAACAGTGGCTTGCTTTAAACGGTGCCCACAATTTTATAGACAAAACACTTGCACTTTTGCTACCATCTCATAATTTGTGTACCAAAACCTATGACTTTACATTTATGTAGGCCTCATAATAAAATGACTGCTAAATGGAACAGTGTAACTAAGAAAAAAAGACCTCATCATCTAAAAGTCACAATGTGAGTGGCTGCAGTAGTGGGAACAGCAGTAGCAGTAGGCCTAGAAAGCAAGGTTTTAAATTGGTTCTTTTCCTTTAACTTCTTGAAGTTATTTACTGATTTCTATATCTGGGCATATTTCTGCAGTATGAGGTAACTATACCTGTTTACTGACCTTTAGGTAGGGCTTGGAGGGGCCAGGAGAGTAGAAAATACTTAGTTTTGGAAAAGAGATCTTATCTCCATTGAAGACATCATCAGTGTAAGATGTCTTACTACCATCACCTCTCATTGTATCATATGGGTGTTGGCCAAGTGCTATATTGGGCATTGATCAATGGAGCTGCCCATTAGTTGACGACTCTCGTGACTGTTACTTAAAGGGGTTGTCTCACTTCAGTAAGTGGCATTTATCATGTAGAGAAAGTTAATACAAGCCACTTACCAATGTATTGTGATTGTCCATATAGATTTCTTTGCTGGCTGGATTCATTTTTCCATCACATTATACACTGCTCGTTTACAGGATTACAGGCCACCCTGCAATCCATCAGTGGTGGTCGTGCTTGAAAATATAGGAAAAAGCACTGTGCGCTCCTATTGTGTGCAAGCACGACCACGACTGATGGATTGCAGGTTGGTCTGTAACCATAGAAATGAGCAGTGTGATGGAAAAATGAATCCAGCCAGCAAAGAAAGCAATATGGGTAATAACAATACATTAGTAAGCACCCTATATTAGGGCTTGTCAAATTTTTTGACTTTGTTTTTAAAAAAATGAGGGTGGTCAAAAAGTTGTGTTTTGGTTACCAATTCACAATATTATTTACAAGAAATTGCAATTACATTGTTTTGCTTGGTAAATAGCTACTTCAATTTTGTGATATTTTGACGTTTTATGTAAAATTCGCAGCAAACTGTCTTCTTTAAAGAAGTGCCTTCTTCTCATTATTTCTGTCTGTACTTCTGCTCTAAGGTTAAGAATATATTTATATTGGGGGGGGCGTAGCTAGCACCCATGCTTGATGGCCGTGTCTTGCTGAGCTCCGGATCTCAACCTGCAGTGGAGGCAGCTATATCGAGCTCACGGAAGCAAAGATTATGTAGATTGGAGGCCCCAGACCCGGCGATGCGGGGGCAATCGCCAAGACCTCTTCTCAGCCCCCAAGTATGTCTAAATATCTAAAGAAACAAACGAGCACCCCAGCTCCCATGGAAGCCAAGATGGCGGCGGCAACGTGTCCCTGCTGGTCCCCTGGTCACAAAGCCCTGAGGGAATGGGGGCCCAAGCTGAACTCTTGCACCAGGGCCCATGAGCCTTTAGCTACGCCCCTGGCTCCCAGGGCGCAGCAACAGAGGGTATGTGAGAGGGCGAAAGTGAGGGCGAAGACACTGGCGAGACCCGCGGCCTCCCGGTTTCATGACGATTTATTAAACAGGCGCTCGAGGAGGCTCTGGGGCCAGTTAAGCAGAAGCTAACAGTTGTGGCCCAAGAGATACAACATATAGGCCACCGGGTTGACGCATTCGAAACTGCGCAGACCTAAACAATTGAACACAGTATAGCAGTCTCACAGTCGCTAGCTTTGTGCCAATCTCACATAAATGCCCTATATACCTCCCTTGAAGATCAAGAAAACTGAAGCAGGAGAAACAACCTCAGATTAAGAGGTATTCCCGAAACAACAGCAGCAGAAGACATACCTGCTGCATTTAAATGGGTAGCAACCTTATTACTGGGTGAAGACAAGGCCTCTGCCATTGTAATAGAAAGGGCCCACAGAGCGCTTCGACAGCCTCCCAAAGATTCTGACACACCAAGGGATATTATATGCCGATTTCTGAACTTTCAAGACAAAGAAATGATTCTCTGTGCAGCTAGAACAGCAGATAATGTTTTGCTGGGGGATACTCCTATTGCGATTTATCAAGACCTATCTCCGCATACCTTACGGAAACAGAGAATTCTCAAGCCTCCTAAAGACCTCCTCAAAGAAAGAAGGGTCCTGTATCGATGAACTTTTTCCTTCGGATTGACCTTTTCACTCTCGGGCAAGCGGGTGTTCATCTCTTCTTTTGGTGACCTCCCAGAAGCGTTCGACGCCTTGGGCATCCTGCCCCTTGATATAGCTAACTGGGACAGAGTTTCGGACTTGACCTCCCTACCGGTTCTCCCCAAACCACAATATTGGGAACAAGCAACCACTCCTAAACAACAGCGTGCCAGGAGAAGACAAGACACCCTAACTCCTAAGAAGATTTCCTGGCCCTTGAATGCTACTTGACTCTCCTAGCCAAGAGCCTGGTTTGTTTCCCTCCTCTACTTATTCTTCATTAGAGTATATTAATGCATCTCTGCTCTGTTAATATGCCTTATCCACTTCGACTTATCTGCAGGACTGAAATGAAAATTACATTTTCTCCCCCCTCAAGAAAATCCTGAGTGGCTCTACGTCACTTACCCCTCAGCGAATTCTCTACAACTATGTTTGCTTTGTTTTGTATTCTTGTTTTTGTTCATTATTTGTCTGTTATTAGGCATGGGAAGCTTAAGACGATACTGGTGTGCCATTTTCTCTGGTGGTTGTCTAAGGAGCTCTTTTCTCGAGGTGAAACTGACCCCCTCCCGCTCTCAGTTGGGTATAAGTATCTTGCCACTCTAGCTTTAACCTCCCTTGCTACTATTCTTACCCCCCTCTATGACTGACTTAAGAATTGTCTCATATAATGTTAATTATATCAATCATTTTTCTCCAGGAAACTCACTTTAAACATGGCAATTATCCCATTCTCTCCTTCTCTAAATTCCCCAATAGGTACCACTGTGGAGCTGGGGGGGGGGGGCGCCTCGAGGGGAGTTAGTATCGGTTTCCGTAGAGGCTTACCATTTCAATATAAACATCACATACAAGACCCTGAAGGTAGATACCTTATCCTAAAAGGCGAGGTGGGTCAAACCCTATTCACTTTTGTAAATATATATGCCCCCAATACTGACCAAATTATCTGGCTCACTTACCTCTTTTCACTAGTGGAAACTAGAGAGGGAATACTAATTATGGCCGGGGACTTTAACTTGGCCCTCAACCCTCTCATTGAAACCTCCTCTAAAAGATCTTCTGTCCCTTCTAAAGCACTCAAAGCATTACATGTCTCTTTAATCTGGGGCTGCTTGATGTGTGGTGCTGCCTTAATCCTGACCTAATTGATTATTCTTTTTACTCCACAGCAAATAACTCATACAGTAGGATAGACTACATTTTTGTGTCAAGGGAGCATCTGCAGGTTTGCCCCTCCTCCTTGATTGGTGAACATGACGCTCTCCGACAATTCCCCAGTATTTTGCGATATTCGTCCAGCCCCCAGGTCTGGTAAGAACATATGTTGGAGGTTCAATGAGTTTCTGTTGGGCAATGAGAAGTATAAAAAACAAATAGCCTCCCGCCTGGAGGATTATTTCTAAATTAATAATAACCAAAAGGTGTCTCCCCAGGTCTTATGGGACGCTCATAAAGTTTATATTAGAGGTCAGTTAGTTGGTCTCTGCTCTTTTCTTAAAAAGGAGTCAGAGAAAAAATTATAAAGCCTACTGTCACAGATACATGTTCTGGAAAAGGCCCACAAGCAATCCTTACTAGCTCAACAACTTTCAGAACTTTCCTCTCTTAGAAATGAGCTGAAAAACCTTCTTAATGAACGATCAGCCAAGTTCTTCTTGTCTGCTCAATAAAAGTTATTTTCTCATGGTAACAAAGCTTCAAAGTTCATGATGCAAGGAATAAAGCAGAGAAGAAATTCCCGATATGTTCAGAGCATCAAATCTCCACAAGGTGCCCAACTATTTAAGGCAGAGGATATCGCTGAACAATTCAGACTTTTTTACCAGTCTCTGTATAACCTCCCCCCCTTAAAAACTTCCTGACCCTTCCCTGGGGAGAGAGGCCAATATCTGCTCGTTTCTGGATACTCTTAAACTCCCATCCCTATCACCAACCCAACGTGACTCCCTAATTAAACCGTTTACTATCTCTGAATTAACATTAGCTATTAACTCAACTCCTCCAGGAAAATGCCCTGGTCCTGATGGGCTTCCCCTATCCTATTATTCAGCTTTCAAGACTACCCTTCTCCCTTTCCTTCTCCCAAACTGTAATCTTACCTTGTAGAATCAGTGAGCCTCTGCTGACATGACCAGAGCTACCATCACAATTATTCCTAAATAAGGCAAAGACCCCACCTCCTGCTCTAATTAGCGTCCTATATCCTTGCTAAATGTGGACCTCAAGCTTTTAACCAAGATGCTAGCCACTAGATTACAATGTCTTTTGCCTAATTTGATCCATCCCAACCAGGTGGGATTTGTCAAAGGACGTGAGGGGAAGGAAAATACTACTAAGGTCTTAAATGCCTTATACTATGCCTCCTATAGTAGAAAAGAAAGGGAGTGAGCACTCACACCATCTGGACCATAGGATATATTTATTAAATGGTATCCAATATATCATTCATATAAATGCACTCAAATACAATAAAACTTCATAAAAGTAGTGGTTGGTACCAACATATAAAATAACACTGAAGAATGGTAATTGTGCAATCCTTGCGTAATTGGTATTCAAAATTAGCACTTTGTACCGCCTAGAATTATGCGGTAAGTAAACCACTAATGGTAGTGGTAATACCGCAAACCGCAGTCGGCAATTGAAGTGTCCTGGAGAGAAGTACCTGTGACTCCAAAATAGTATTCAAATCTCCTCGTGCATGCAAATATATATTACACTAGAAAAGTCTCTCCACGATTCATTAGATGTAACCGTCCAGGACTATAGGTTTCACGCCACTTAATGCACAGTTCAAGTTCATACCTTATTCCAAATTATTCCACGCAATGCCGTCCTTCAACAAGGAGCGAGTGATGCCGGCTGTTACGGCGTCTCACGTCGCAAATCTCGGGTTGCTGACGTCACTGTATCGCGGGATCACGAAATTCGGCTGGTAAGAATAGTAATTCGTTGGTGGCACCTGTAGTTGTATCCTGTATCCTGGAGCGGTATTCGTATTAGTGGAATTCCTTATCGCATGGCCATGCAATATCTTTAATCAAGGTCCAGTGGGTAAGGTAGGCGCTTTTCTTCCAGTCACACTTCAATTGCCGACTGCGGTTTGCGGTATTACCACTACCATTAGTTGTTTACTTACCACATAATTCTAGGCGGTACAAAGTGCTAATTTTGAATACCAATTACGCAAGGATTGCACAATTACCATTCTTCAGTGTTATTTTATATGTTGGTACCAACCACTACTTTTATGAAGTTTTATTGTATTTGAGTGCATTTATATGAATGATATATTGGATACCATTTAATAAATATATCCTATGGTCCAGATGGTGTGAGTGCTCACTCCCTTTCTTTTCTACTATTTACAATTTCTTTGGGTCCGGGCACCCAAGTTACGAGTTAGTAGCACCTGCCCATAATCACCTGGGTGTGAGCCAACCACCAATCTATCTTCTTTCTATGCCTCCTATAGATCCACCCCTTTGGTTCTGCTTGGTACGGAGGCCGAGAAGGCCTTTGATAGAGTCAACTGGTCCTATATCAAGTTCACTCTGTCTAGATTCCAAATCCCAGAGCCTTTTATTGACGCTGTCTTTGCTATGTACACCAACTTCTCGGCGTCCGTATCAGTCAACAGAATTTTATCATCTTGATTCCCAATCAAAAATGGGACGAGGAAGGGATTCACACTCTCACCTCTTCTTTTTGTTTTGGTTATGGAGACACTCCTACAAGCCCTCATTTGCAGATGATCTTCTGATCCTCACATCAAACCCTTGCAAATCCATGCCTATTATCTTGTCCCTACTTAGCCATTTTGGTTCGCTATCTAACTTTAAGGTTAACCCCTCCAAGTCCCGGGTACTGCATGTTGGCCTCTCTCCCTTGGCCCTTTTAGCTCTTCAGACAGATTCCCCTTTTGGCATAACCAACAATTGACTTACCTTGGAGTGAAGTTCACTCTCCACCGCTCGGATCTGTTTAGACTTAATTATAAGCCTCTATTGCTCTCTATAATTGCCCAGCTGGACTCATTGGACTTTCCTTACCTTTCCTGGTTCGGAAGAAAAAATATCCTCATGTCTTTGGTGATACCAAGACTTACATACTTGATGCAAGACCTTCCTATTAAAATCCCCAGATCTTATTTCTACTCCTTGAACTAACATACACGCAGGTACATCTGGCAGGAGAAGAGCCCGGGTATTTCCTTTGACACATTATCATATCCTAAGTCCAGGAGGAGAATTGGTCTGCCTGACCCTGAAATGTATATGAGAGCTATTAATATCACTAGAGTTGTGGATTGGATCAGGAATCCCACCCATAAATTGTGGCACAGACTTGAAAATGCTTTCTTCTCTACACCCATCCGGGCCCTTCTGCTGGCTGACAGACCACTCCCAACACCCAGCACCATCCCTAATCCCATGATCCGTAGCACACTGAAAGTTTGGGAGTGGTTCCCGGCCAGTTGTGGGGATTTGGCATTACCTTCCCCCCCTCCTGCTCCTCAAGGAGGTTATAGATTTAGCTCCTAGAGACTTGAGAGAGAGTTGTCCAATTCCCCTAAGGTCCTCTATGTTTCCCTTATCGGAACTGCTAGATCAAGACGGATGTATTTTGTCTGAACTCGACATCCGAACGAAATTCAAAACACCCATTCCTAATACTCTTCTCCTGCGCTTTCTTAGATCAGAGTCACTTCTTCTTATAAGAAAGACGCAACCTTTGAAAGTGGCTGGCTGGTTTGAGAAACTGATAGGAGGATCAGTGACCCCTTCTAAAATCATATCCAAGATTTACAAGAACCTTAAGACCCCTTCTCTCGAAATTAAGCCTACTATTGTTAGCTTATAGGAGCAACTACTGAGATTACAAAAATGCTGGCAATCCCACATAAGATTTCTAGATGCATTCGCATTCAAGAAAATTGCTACAAAGTCCTGACATGTTGGTATAGGACGCGAGATAAGACCTCTCTCTTTGTGCCTGGGACCTCAGACGCTTGCTGGCGATGTCACAAGGAAAGAGGTACTTATTTACATATTTGGTTGACCTGTGAAGTAATTAAAAATTGGTAGTCCAAAATTTTCAGGCTTAGCAACCAGTCCTGCCAGACCTCCTTTCCCTGCACTCCTGAGTTGACTTTGCTCACTCTTGGTATTAGGAGAGTGAGTCTACATAGAGCATCTCTCTTCTCCCTTCTACTGGCTGCAGTCAGAGTGCTCCTGCCCACTCATTGGCTTTCTCCTGAAATCCCCAGTATAGACCATTGGGTTAATAAAGTAGATCAGTTCTACAGACTAGAGGAAATCTCTCAATGGGAACAGCCTTCCAGATCCACCTTCCTCCTGATCTGGGCCCCATGGAGGAAATATAGACAGTTTTCCTAGACCCCACCTTGACTTTAATACCCCTCTCTGCTTCCTGTGTCGCAGATATCGCACAACAGATTACATTCGGTTTCTATTACAAGTAAATACTCTTAATTACCCATGTCTTACATCTTTTTTCGAAGTTTTTATTTTCTGTTTAATGCCCTATTTGATTAGCCTTATACAGTCATCTTATGTACTTGCTTCCATCACCTGTAACTGCATTTTTCCCATCTACATTTGCAGTATGTATATGCTCTAATAATGACTGTATGCAAATATATGACAAAACAATAAAAATTGTTAATAACAAATAAATATATATATATATATATATATATATACATACATACAGTCAGGTCCATAAATATTGGAATATTGGGACATCAACACAATTGTAACATTTTTGGCTCTATACACCACCACAATGGATTTGAAATGAAACAAACAAGATCTGTTTTAACTGCAGACTGTCAGCTTTAATTTGAAGGTAGTTACATCCAAATCAGGTGAAGGGTATAGGAATTACTACAGTTTGCATATGTGTCTCCCACTTGTTAAGCGACCAAAAGTAATCGGACAATTGGCTTCTCAGCTGTTCTATGGCCAGGTGTGTGTTATTCCCTCATTATCCCAATTACAATGAGCAGATAAAAGGTCCAGAGTTCATTTCAAGTGTGCTATTTGCATTTGGAATCTGTTGCTGTCAACTCTCAAGATGAGATCCAAAGAGCTGTCACTATCAGTTAAGCAAGCCATCATTAGACTGAAAAAACAAAACAAACCCATCAGAGAGATAGCAAAAACTTTAGGCGTGGCCAAAACAACTGTTTGGAACATTCTTAAAAAGAAGGAACGCACCGGTGAGCTCAGCAACAACAATGACCCGGAAGACTATGGAAAATAACTGTGGTGGATGACCGAAGAATTCTTTCCCTGGTGAAGAAAACACCGTTCACAACAGTTGGCCAGATAAAGAACACACTCCAGGAGGTAGGTGTATGTGTGTCAAAGTCAACAATCAAGAGCAGACTTTACCAGAGTGAATACAGAGGGTTCACCACAAGATGTAAGCCATTGGTGAGCCTCAAAAACAGGAAGGCCAGATTAGAGTTTGCCAAACGACATCTCAAAAAGCCTTCACAGTTCTGGAACAACATCCTATGGACATATGAGACCAAGATCAACCTGTACCAGAGTGATGGGAAGAGAAGAGTATGGAGAAGGAAAGGAACTGCTCATGATCCTAAGCATACCACCTCATCGGTGAAGCATGGTGGTGGTAGTGTCATGGCGTGGGCATGTATGGCTGCCAATGGAACTGGTTCTCTTGTATTTATTGATGATGTGACTGCTAACAAAAGCAAAAGGATGAATTCTGAAGTGTTTCGGGCAATATTATCTGCTCATATTCAGCCAAATGCTTCAGAACTCATTGGACGGCGCTTCACATTGTAGGTGGACAATGACCCAAAGCATACTGCAAAAGCAACCAAAGAGTTTTTTAAGGGAAAGAAGTGGAATGTTATGCAATGAATCCGATTGAGCATGCATTTCACTTGCTGAAGACAAAACTGAAGGGAAAATGCCCGAAGAACAAGCAGGAACTGAAGACAGTTGCAATAGAGGCCTGAAAGAGCATCACCAGGGATGAAGCCCAGCGTCTGGTGATGTCTATGCATTCCAGAATTCAGGCTGTAATTGACTGCAAAGGATTTGCAATCAAGTATTAAAAAATGAAAGTTTGATTTATGATTATTATTCTGTCCCATTACTTTTGGTCCCTTAACAAGTGGGAGGTACATATGAAAACTGTTGTAATTCCTACACCGTTCACCTGATTTGGATGTAAATAACCTCAAATTAAAGCTGACAGTCAGCAGTTAAAACACATCTTGTTTGTTTCATTTCAAATTCATTGTGGTGGTGTATAGAGCCAAAAATTTAAGAATTGTGTCGATGTCCAAATATTTATGGACCTGACTGTATATATACAGTACAGACCAAAAGTTTGGACACACCTTCTCATTCAAAGAGTTTTCTTTATTTTCATGACTATGAAGGCATCAAAACTATGAATTAACACATATGGAATTATATACATAACAAACAAGTGTGAAACAACTGAAAATATGTCATATTCTAGGTTCTTCAAAGTAGCCACCTTTTGCTTTGATTACTGCTTTGCTCACTCTTGGCATTCTCTTGATGAGCTTCAAGAGGTAGTCCCCTGAAATGGTCTTCCAACAGGCTTGATGGAGTTCCCAGAGATGCTTAGCACTTGTTGGCCCTTTTGCCTTCACTCTGCGGTCCAGCTCAACCCAAACCATCTGACTGTGGAGGCCAGGTCATCTGGCGCAGCACCCAATCACTCTCCTTCATGGTCAAATAGCCCTTACTTTTAAAGTTTTCCCAATTTTTCGGCTGACTGACCTTCATTTCTTAAAGTAATGATGGCCACTCGTTTTTCTTTACTTAGCTGCTTTTTTCTTGCCATAATACAAATTCTAACAGTCTATTCAGTAGGACTATCAGCTGTGTATTCACCTGACTTCTCCTCAACACAACTGATGGTCCCAACCCCATTTATAATGCAAGAAATCCCACTTATTAAACCTGACAGGGCACACCTGTGAAGTCAAAACCATTTCAGGGGACTACCTCTTCAAGAGAATGCCAAGAGACTACCTCATCAAGAGAATGCCAAGAGTGTGCAAAGCAGTAATCAAAGCAAAAGGTGGCTACTTTGAAGAACCTAGAATATGACATATTTTCAGTTGTTTCACACTTGTTTGTTATGTATATAATTCCACATGTGTTAATTTATAGTTTTGATGCCTTCCGTGTGAATCTACAATTTTCATAGTCATGAAAATAAAGAAAACTCTTTGAATGAGAAGGTGTGTCCAAACTTTTGGTCTGTACTGTATATATATATATATATATATATATATATATATATATATATATACTTATATTATACTATAAAATATGTTTATGCCATTCGTAAAAGTTTTTAAACTAGCAATACTCATTTGCAGCAGAGTGTCTTTTTAATAATTTTTACTAATGTCATACTTTTTCAATTTTTATTATAGGATCATACAAATAGTAACATTTTCTTGTCTTTCTTTTTCCAGGCACAAATATTTTCTTCCACTTGCACAATCTGAAAATTCGGAACCATGGCTAGTAAAAGGAAGACAAGACTGGCAACTTCCACTCACATGAGTAACTTCATTGGAACTGGTCGAGAAATGCTGCCTTCTGAACTCCCAACTCTGCGTGATGTTCTAAGATATGGCCTTCTGCTAAGAAAGCAGAGTGGAGAGAATGTCAGAAATTACCCAGCAGCCACTCTTGCAAAGGATATTGATCCAAAAGTGCTTGAAAAGTGGTAGCTAGCAAACAGTTGTTTTGTGGTGCCAATTTTAAATTCGAGAGTCACAGTCCTGAAGAAGATAGAACAAAACTGGGAAAAGGCCAAAAACATGTCACTAGGAAGAGTTAACATTACATTAATTACAACTAGAGTTGAGCGGACACCTGGATGTTCGGGTTTGAACTTGAAAAAAAGGTTTGGGTTCAGGACCCGAACTTGAACTGAACTTGACCCGAACTTGACCCCGAAACCGAACCCCATTGAAGTCAATGGGGACCCGAACTTTTGGGCACTAAAATGGCTCTTAAATAGTCCTGGAAAGGGCTAGAGGGCTGCACAAGGCATCAAAATGTGCTTAAGAGCATGGCAACTGTTCTGCAAACAAATGTGGATAGGGAAATGACTTAAAATAACATAAAATACAGAAAAATTTAAAATAACAATCTGGATCTAGGAGTAGGAGGTTGAGGAGGCGGTGGATGGAGGGATGTGGCAGTGTAGGTTGACGTGGCGGTGTAGGTGGAAGCGGCAGTGAAGGAGGAATTGGTAGCCAACACTGATTTGTGTTATTTTTTATTTTTAAATTGGGGTATCCCCCAAAATATTGGGACATATAACAAAATAAAACAAAGAATAAGTGCACTTGAGTACAAGAATGGATGGTTGAGGCTGGTATAAATGTCTATTCTGCACAAGGTACGGACAAGTCCTGTGGGATCCATGCCTGGTTCATTTTGATAAACGTAAGCTTGTCCATATTGGCTGCGGCCTGTGATAATGCTCTCTGCCGTGCTAAACACACGTTCACAATATACACTGGCTGCAGGGCAGGTCAGCACCTCCAAGGCTGACAAAGCTTTTCAACATTTTGGCCAGGCTAACTCTGCCTGCTCAGGTGCTGGCGGTGCCCCAGCTGCGTTGGCGACCTCTTCCTCCTCCTTTGCCTTCGCCTTGTGCTTCCACTGTGCCCCCGCTGTCAGGTGGGAATGCTATCATCAGCGTGCGCTTGCAGTCGCGCATCTTCCGATCAGTAACAGATGTTTTCACTAAATTTAGTTCCCTGTCAGCAATGCAGAGCAGGGGTTCATTCACGGCAAAAGGGGGTTCATGTCACCCAGCAATAGAACAGAGGATTTTGAGAGAACGAGGCCCATGTCACACAGGCACAGCAGGGGTTCATTTACGGCAAAAGGGGGTTCAAGTCACCCAGCAATAGAACAGAGGATTTTGAGAGATTTAGGCCCATGTCACCCAGGCACAGCAGGGGTTTATTCACGGCAAAAGGGGGATCAGGTCACCCAGCAATAGAACAGATTATTTTGAGAGATTTAGGCCCCTGTCACCCAGGCACAGCAGGGGTTTATTCATGGCAAAAGGGGGTTCATGTCACCCAGCAATAGAACAGAGGATTTTGAGAGATTCAGGCCCCTGTCACCCAGGCACAGCATGGGTTCATTCACGGCAAAAGGGGGTTCATGTCACCCAGCAATAGAACAGAGGATTTTGAGAGATTTAGGCCCCTGTCACCCAGGCACAGCAGGAGTTCATTCACGGCAAAAGGGGGTTCATGTCACCCAGCAATAGAACAGAGGATTTTGAGAGATTTAGGCCACTGTCACCCAGGCACAGCAAGGGTTTGTATTCGCCAAAAATGGTAAAATGTCACCCGACAATTGAAAATAAGCATTTTTTTCAATTTAGGGCACTAAAGGTCAAAGGCACTAAATGTAAAAGGCAGTAAAATGTGCTTAAGAGCATGGCAACTGCTCTGCAAACAAATGTGGATAGGGAAATAACTTAAAATAAAATAAAATAACTAAAAATTACAAATTATTAAACTGCAACTCAGAGAAGGAGGTGGCTATGGAGTCGGAGGTTGAGGAGGCGGTGAATGTGGTGTTGTAGGTGGAGGCAGCAATGGAGGAGGAGGAGGTAGCCAACAATGTTTTTTTTTATTTTTTATTGGGGTAGGTAGCCCCCAAAATATTGGGACAAATAAAAAAAAGAAAACAAAGAATCATTGCACTTGACTTGAGTACAAGAATTTATGTTTGATGGTGGTATAAATGTCTATTCTGCGCAAGGTACAGACAAGTCTTGTGGGATCCAAGCCTGGTTCATTTTAATGAACGTGAGCTTGTCCACGTTGGCTGTGGACAGGCAGCTGCGTCTGTCTGTGATGACGCCCCCCTGCCGTGCTAAACACACGTTCAGATAATACACTGGCTGCAGGGCAAGCCAGCACCTCCAAGGTAGAAAGGGCAAGCTCAGGTCATGTGCTGAATTTGGAGACCCAGAAGTTAAAGGGGGCAGACCCATCATTCAGTAGGTGTAGGCGTGTGCACACATACTGCTTCACCATGTTGGTGAAATGCTACCTCCTGCTAAGACGTTCCATATCAGCTGGTGGTGCTGGTTGTTGTGGCGTGCTGACAAATCTTTTCCACATTTCGGCCATGCTAACCCTGCCTTCTGAGGTGCTGGCGGTGCCCCAGTTGCGTTGGCGACCTCTTTCTCGTCCTCTGCCTTCCCCTTGTGCTTCCACTGTGCCCCCGCTGTCAGGTGGGAATGCCACCAGCAGCGCGTCTACCAGCGTGCGCTTGTACTCACACATCTTACGATCATGCTCCAGTGACGGAATTAAGGATATTACCTTGTCCTTGTAACAGGGATCCAGCAGCGTGGCCACCCAGTAATCAGCACAAGTTAGAATGTGGGCAACTCGGCGGTCGTTGAGGAGACACTGAAGCATGTAATCGCTCTTGTGTGCCAGGCTGCCCAGAGGCAACAAAAAGCTGTCCTCTGTGGGAGGTGTATCGTCTGTGTCCTCTGTATCCCCCCCATTGACGCACCAGTGATGGCCATGAGCCGGTCTGGGTGCCACCCTGCTGTGAACATGGTTCCTCCTCCTGCATCTCCTCCTCCTCATCCTCCACCTCCTCATCCTCCAGAATTGTGCCCTGGCTGGACAATTGTGTACCTTGGGTTTGTGGGTGCAGGAACCCACCCTCTGAGCCACTTGGGAATGACTGGCCAGAAACCCTACGAAATGATCCCTCTTCCTCCTCCTCCTCCTGTGCCACATCCTCTTCCATCATCGCCAGGAGCGTTTTTTCAAGGAGGCATAGAAGTGGGATAGTAATGCCGAGAACGGCGTTATCGGCACTGGCCATGTTGGTGGAGTACTCAAAACAGCGCAACAAGCAACACAGGTCTCACATGGAGGCCCAGTCATTGCTGGTGAAGTGGTGCTGTTCCGCCGAGCGACTCACCCGTGCATGCTGCTGCTGAAAGTCCACTATCGCCTGCTGCTGCTCGCACAGTCTGGCCAGCATGTGCAAGGTGGAGTTCTACCTTGTGGGCACGTCGCATATGAGGCGGTGAGCGGGAAGGCCGAAGTTACGCTGCAGCGCTGACAGGAGAGCAGCAGCAGGGTGCGAACGCCGAAGGCACGCACAGACAGCCGGCACTTTATGCAGCAGCTCTGACATGTCGGGGTAATTTTTAAGTAATCTCTGCACCACCAAATTCAGCACATGCGCCAGGCAAGGGATGTGCGTCAAACCGACTAGTCTCAGAGCTGTTACGAGATTTTGCCCATTATCGCACACCACCAGGCCGGGCTTGAGGCTGGCTGGCACAAACCACTCATTGGTCTGTTGTTCAAGGCCCGTCCACAGCTCCTGCGCGGTGTGGGGTTTGTCCCCCAAACAGATACGTTTTAAAACCTCCTGCTGTCGTTTACCCCAGGCTGTGCTGAAGTTGGTGGTGAAGGTGTTATGCTGACCGGATGAGGAGCTGGTAGAGGATGAGGAAGCAGAGTAGGAGGAGGAAGAAACAGGAGGCAAACTGAAGCGCCCTGCAATCCTCGGAGTTGGAAGGAAATGCGCCAAACTGCTATCCGCCTCAGGCCCAGCCGCCACTGCATTTACCCAGTGTGCTGTTATGGAGATATAACGGCCCTGTCCGTGCTTACTGGTCTACGTATCCGTAGTGAGGTGCACCTTACCACAGATGGCGTTGCGCAGTGCACACCTGATTTTGTCCCCTACTTGTTTGTGAAGGGAAGGGATGGCGCGCCTTGAAAAGTAGTGGCAGCTGGGCACGACGTACTGTGGGACAGCCTCCGCCATCAGGCCTTTAAAACTATCCATCTCCACCAGACGGAATGACAGCATTTTAAAGGCAAGTAATTTAGAAATGCTGGCATTCAGGGCTAGGGATCGCGGGTGTGTAGGGGGGGTACTTCCTCTTCCTCTCCAGCGTTTGGGATATTGAGAGCTGAACGCTTCCGTGGGACATTGTGGAGATGCTTGGTGACCCAGGTGTTGGTGTTGCTGGCAGATCCTCTGTTTGCGGGGTGCCATGTGGCACTGTCACTCCAGAGGTGGATGAAGAGGCCGCGACTGCAGCAGAAGAGGAAGCAGGAGCCAGAGACCTTTGTTGCTTTTTGAGGTGTCTACTCCACTGCAGCTTGTTCTTTGCACTTAAATGCCTGGTCATGCAGGTTGTGCTCAGGTTGAGAACGTTTATGCCTCGCTTCAGGCTCTGATTGCACAGCGTGCAAACCACTCATGTCTTGTCGTTAGCACATTGTCTGAAGAACTGCCACGCTAGTGTACTCCTTGGAGCTGGCTTTGGTGTGCTCGGTCCCTTGCTGCGGTGGTCAGTAGGAGGCATACTGTCTAGAGGACAGCCGCTCCGCTTTTGCACCCTGCTCCCTCTTCTGCTGTGCTGGGGGCTCTATGCGACCACCGCCTCTTCCTCCGAACTACATCGGTCACTCACATGACCTTGATTCCATGTGGGGTCGAGGACCTCATCGTCCTCCACATCATCTTCCACCCAGTCTTCACCCCTGACTTCCATGACAACAGAGTCATCAAAAAGCAGAAGAGACTGCTGCATGACTTGGGTCTCAGACTGCTTGGCTGATTTGCAAGGGGGTGAGGTGAAAGACTGATGGACATCGGCTGCAGGTGCCAACTGTGGTCTTTCAGCATGAGACTGGGTGGAAGACAATGTGAAGGAACTGGATCCACTGTCAGCAACCCAATCTACTATCGCCTGCACTTGTTCAGGCCTCACCATTCGTAGAGAAGCATTAGGCCCGACCAAATAACGCTGCAGATTTTGTCGCCTACGCGCACCTGAGGAAGGGGTTTCACTTGTGCGTGTAGCTGGCACAGATCGACCACTTCCTCTCCCTGCAACAGGAGCTCCACCAGCAGCACCACGACCTGGGGCACGTCCCTTATTTGACGCTCTCCTCATATTTTTTTAATTTAGGATCTTGCCCTAAATGGGTGTTTAATTAATAGTAGAATAGAACGACAGTATGTAAAGGGTGTATCTCACATGGCCTGAACCAGACTAGGTCTCAATAAAAGATTTGTTTGCCCAAAATGGCTGAATTTCAAATGCCTAAATCAAACCCCTGTATGTAAAGGTAGCATCTCAAAGGGCCTGAACCTCTGTAGGCCTGCAGTAAATATATCTTTGCACAAAATGGCTGTATTTCAAATGGCTGTATTTCAAATGCCTAATTCAAACCCCTGTATGTATAGGGGGATCACACACGCCCTGAATCAGTGTAGACCTGAAGTAAAGATTTCTTTGCACAAAATGGCTGTATTTCAAATGGCTGTATTTCAAATGCCTAATTCAAACCCCTGTATGAATAGGGGGGGATCACACACGCCCTGAATCAGTGTAGGCCTGAAGTAAAGATTTCTTTGCACAAAATGGCTGTATTTCAAATGCCTGAATCAAACCCCTGTATGTATAGGGAGGATCACACACACGCTCTGAATCAGTGTAGGCCTGAAGTAAATATATCTTTGCACAAAAAGGCTGTATTTGAAATGGCTGTATTTCAAATGCCTAATTCAAACCCCTGTATGTATAGGGGGGATCACACACGCCCTGAATCAGTGTAGGCCTGAAGTAAAGATTTCTTTGCACAAAATGGCTGTATTTCAATAGTGATGAGCGGGAGGTGCCATATTCGGTTTCGCGATATTTCGCGAATATTCGCATGAATATTCGTGTTATATTCGTCGAAATCGAATATTCGCAATTATTCCAATTATCGCGAAATTATTTTTCGCATATTGCGAAAATTTATCTTGATAGTATAAGGCAACGTTCCTATGCTAATGACTATGGCTAGGCTAATATGTGTATATTACGAAATTTCGTAATATTGCTCTAACTTCGTCTCTTAGAATATTACGAATATTCTAAAAGACGAAGTTAGAGCAATATTAAGAACATTTGCAAAAGTCGAAATTGCGATGCGAGTAATATAACACGAAATAGTCGCATGAAGATTTAAACTTAGCACTGCTATATTCCATATTCTAGCCTAATATGGAATATAGCTGTGTTAAGTTAGCACTGCTATATTCCATATTAGGCTAGAATATGGAATATAGCTGTGCTAAATTGAAATCTTCATGCGACTATTTCGTGTTATATTACTCGCATCGCAATTTCGACTTTTGCAAATGTTCTTAATATTGCTCTAACTTCGTCTTTTAGAATATTCGTAATATTCTAAAAGATGAAGTTAGAGCAATATTACGAAATTTCGTAAAATACACATAGATTGTATTTAAGCTAATATACTGCTATAGTAATAATTTTTAATAGTGTACATATTTTACAAAACTTAAGTTCAGAAGAGGCAAAAAAAATTACAGGAAAAAAAAGGGATTATAGCACTATATTAGCTAAATTACAATCTATATGTGTATTTTACGAAATTTCGTAATATTGCTCTAACTTCGTCTTTTAGAATATTCGTAATATTCTAAGAGACGAAGTTAGAGCAATATTACGAAATTTCTAAAAGACGAAGTTAGAGCAATATTAAGAACATTTGAAAAAGTCGAAATTGCGATGCGACTAATATAACACGAAATATTCGCATGAAGATTTCAACTTAGCACAGCTATACTCCATATTCTAGCCTAATATGGAATATAGCAGTGCTAACTTAGCACAGCTATATTCCATATTAGGCTAGAATATGGAGTATAGCAGTGCTAAGTTGAAATCTTCATGCGAATATTTCGTGTTATATTACTCGATGCGTTATATTAAATTGCGATGCGACTAATATAACACGAAATATTCGCATGAAGATTTCAACTTAGCACAGCTATACTCCATATTCTAGCCTAATATGGAATATAGCAGTGCTAACTTAGCACAGCTATATTCCATATTAGGCTAGAATATGGAGTATAGCAGTGCTAAGTTGAAATCTTCATGCGAATATTTCGTGTTATATTACTCGATGCGTTATATTAAATTGCGATGCGACTAATATAACACGAAATATTCGCATGAAGATTTCAACTTAGCACAGCTATACTCCATATTCTAGCCTAATATGGAATATAGCAGTGCTAACTTAGCACAGCTATATTCCATATTAGGCTAGAATATGGAGTATAGCAGTGCTAAGTTGAAATCTTCATGCGAATATTTCGTGTTATATTACTCGCATCGCAATTGCGACTATTGCGAAATTTCGTAAAATACACATATAGATTAGATTGTAATTTAGCTAATATGGAATATAGCAGTAAGTTGAAAGCGCCACTGACTGGAGCAGCCAGGAAGCCAGGAATCCAAAGGACAGGTAAGAACAACTTTAGGGAAGTGGGAAAGAAAAAAATATAATAAAAAAAAAAAAGAAAAAAAACGAATATTCTATTTCGCGAATATATAGAACGATATTCTAAATATTCGCGAAATCTCGAAATTGCGATATTCGAGAAAAAAATTCGCAATTCGAATATTCGCGCTCAACACTATATTTCAAATGGCTGAATCAAACCCCTGTATGTATAGGGGGATCACACACGCCCTGAATCAGTGTAGGCCTGAAGTAAATATATCTTTGCACAAAATGCCTGTATTTCAAATGGCTGTATTTAAAATGGCTGTATTTCAAATGCCTAATTCAAACACCTGTATGTATAGGGGGGATCACACACGCCCTGAAACAGTGTAGACCTGAAGTAAATATATCTTTGCACAAAATGGCTGTATTTCAAATGGCTGTATTTCAAATGCCTAATTCAAACCCCTGTATGTAGAGGTAGTATCTCAGAGGGCCTGAACCTCTGTAGGATTGAAGTAAATATATCTTTGCACAAAATGGCTGTATTTCAAATGGCTGTATTTCAAATGCCTAATTCAAACCCCTGTATGTATAAGGGGGATCACACACGCTCTGAATGAGTGTAGGCCTGCAGTAAATATATCTTTGCACAAAATGGCTGTATTTCAAATGGCTGTATTTCAATTGCCTAATTCAAACCCCTGTATGTATAGGGTGGATCACACACGCCCTGAACCAGTGTAGGCCTGAAGTAAAGATTTCTTTGCACAAAATGGCTGTATTTCAAATGGCTGTATTTCAAATGGCTGAATCAAACCCCTGTATGAATAGGGGGGATCACACACGCCCTGATTCATTGTAGGCCTGAAGTAAATATATCTTTGCACAAAAAGGCTGCATTTCAAATGGCTGTATTTCAAATGCCTAATTCAAACCCCTGTATATATAGGGGGGATCACACACGCCCTGAATCAGTGTAGGCCTGAAGTAAAGATTTCTTTGCACAAAATGGCTGTATTTCAAATGCCCAATTCAAACCCCTGTATGTATAGGGGGGGAACTCACACGCCCTGAATCAGTGTAGGCCTGAAGTAAAGATTTCTTTGCACAAAATGGCTGTATTTCAAATGGCTAAATCAAACCCCTGTATGTATAGGGGGGATCACACACGCCCTGAATCAGTGTAGGCCTGAAGTAAATATATCTTTGCACAAAATGGCTGTATTTCAAATGGCTGTATTTCAAATGCTTAATTCAAACCCCTGTATGTATTGGGGGGATCACACACGCCCTGAACCAGTGTAGGCCTGAAGTAAATATATCTTTGCACAAAATGGCTGTATTTCAAATGGCTGTATTTCAAATGCTTAATTCAAACCCCGTATGTAGAGGTGGTATCTCAGAGGGCCTGAACCTCTGTAGGCCTGAAGTAAATATATCTTTGCACAAAATGGCTGTATTTCAAATGGCTGTATTTCAAATGCCTAATTCAAACCCCTGTATATAGAGGTGGTATCTCAGAGGGCCTGAACCTCTGTAGGCCTGAAGTAAATATATCTTTGCACAAAATGGCTGTATTTCAAATAGCTGCATTTCAAATGCTTAATTCAAACCCCTGTATGTATAGGGGATCACACACGCCCTGAATCAGTGTAGGCCTGAAGTAAATATATCTTTGCTCAAAAAGGCTGTATTTCAAATAGCTGTATTTCAAATTCCTAATTCAAACCCCTGTATATATAGGGGGAATCAAACACACCCTGAATCAGTGTAGGCCTGAAGTAAAGATTTCTTTGCACAAAATGGCTGTTTTTCAAATGGCTGTATTTCAAATGGCTAAATCAAACCCCTGTATGTATAGGGGGGATCTCACACGCCCTGAATTAGTGTAGGCCTGAAGTAAATATATCTTTGCACAAAAAGGCTGTATTTGAAATGGCTGTATTTCAAATGCCTAATTCAAACCCCTGTATGTATAGGGGGGATCTCACACGCCCTGAATCAGTGTAGGCCTGAAGTAAAGATTTCTTTGCACAAAATGGCTGTATTTCAAATGCCTAATTCAAACCCCTGTATGTAGAGGTGGTATCTCAGAGGGCCTAAACCTCTGTAGGTCTGAAGTAAATATATCTTTGCACAAAATGGCTGTATTTCAAATGGCTGTATATCAAATGCCTAATTCAAACCCCTGTATGTAGAGGGGGTGTCTCACAGGGTCTGAACCAGTGTAGGCCTGAATTCAATATTGGTGCACCAAATGGCGGTATTTAAAATCTCTGAATGTAACTCAAATGTATTAAGGATGTATCTCACAATGACATCTGCATCGAAGGCTGCCAACTAAATTTTTTGTGCCCAAATGAGTGTTTGTTTAAAAACTGAATTTGACAGCAGTATATAAGCCTGTAATTTCACACGTGCTGATGCTGCAAGGCCTGAAAATAGTGTTTTTTGTCAAAAGAGTGTGTTTTTCAAACCCCAGAAAATGATGGGTGTATTTCTACCTTAAATTTCTCACTGACTAATACAGATGTGGTAGATTGCCAAAAAAGTCTTTTTTTGCTAAAAGAATACGAAAGCTGTATATATTAAACTTGAATTTAACACTTGCAGATCTGGAAAATACTGTTTTTTGGGGAAAAAAAGTGTGTTTTTCAAACCCCAGAAAATGATGGGTGTATTTCTACCTTAAATTGAGCACTGACTAATACAGATGTTGTAGATTGCCAAAAAAGTCTTTTTTTGCTAACAGAATATGAAAGTTGTATATATTAAACTTGAATTTAACACTTGCAGATCTGGAAAATACGTTTTTATGGAAAAAAAAGAAAGTGTGTTTTTCAAACCCCAGAAAATGATGGGTGTATTTCTACCTTAAATTGCACACTGACTAATACAGATGTTGTAGATTGCCCAAAAAGTCTTTTTTTGCTAACAGAATATGAAAGCTGTATATATTAAACTCGAATTTAACACTTGCAGATCTGGAAAATACTGTTTTTTGGAAAAAAAAAGTGTGTTTTTCAAACCCCAGAAAATGATGGGTGTATTTCTACCTTAAATTGAGCACTGACTAATACAGATGTTGTAGATTGCCCAAAAAGTCTTTTTTTGCTAACAGAATATGAAAGTTGTATATATTAAACTTGAATTTAACACTTGCAGATCTGGAAAATATGTTTTTATGGAAAAAAAAGAAAGTGTGTTTTTCAAACCCCAGAAAATGATGGGTGTATTTCTACCTTAAATTGCACACTGACTAATACAGATGTTGTAGATTGCCCAAAAAGTCTTTTTTTGCTAACAGAATATGAAAGCTGTATATATTAAACTCAAATTTAACACTTGCAGATCTGGAAAATACTGTTTTTTGGAAAAAAAAAGTGTGTTTTTCAAACCCCAGAAAATGATGGGTGTATTTCTACCTTAAATTGAGCACTGACTAATACAGATGTTGTAGATTGCCAAAAAAGTCTTTTTTTGCTAACAGAATATGAAAGTTGTATATATTAAACTTGAATTTACCACTTGCAGATCTGGAAAATACGTTTTTATGAAAAAAAAAAAGTGTGTTTTTCAAACCCCAGAAAATGATGGGTGTATTTCTACCTTAAATTGCACACTGACTAATACAGATGTTGTATATTGCCCAAAAAGTCTTTTTTTGCTAACAGAATATGAAAGCTGTATATATTAAACTCAAATTTAACACTTGCAGATCTGAAAAATACTGTTTTTTGAAAAAAAATGTGTGTTTTTCAAACCCTGGAAAATGATGGGTGTTAGAGTTGAGGGAACCCGAACAGTAAAGTTCGGGTTCATACCGAACTTTAGGTTTTTTGGCACCCGGACCTGAACCCGAACATTTACGTAAAAGTTTGGGTTCAGGTTCGGTGTTCGGTGATTTTTATGGCGCTTTTTGAAAGGCTGCAAAGCAACCAATCAACAAGCGTCATACTACTTGCCACAAAAGGCCATCACAGCCATGACTACTATTGGCATGGCTGTGATTGGCCAACTGCAGCATGTGACCCAGCCTCTATTTAAGCTGGAGTCACGTAGCACCGCCCGTCACTCTGCTCGGATTAGTGTAGGAAGAGGCTGCAGCTGCTGTGAGGGAGAGATCAGGGAGCAATCTTATCAAGAACTGGTTTATGTACTCAGCGATCTACAGAAAAAGCGTTTTGTGCGTGCAGTGCACAATTTTTTTAAGCCTGCCCTGAGCCAACTACTGCTGAAAAAAACTTTTTTTTCTTCATTTCATCAATATCAATACCTGATCGGCAGCCATTTTATGCAACGATAGTGCATCAGCATAGGCTATCTGCAAGTCCAGAAATACAGCTTTGGCGTACTGGGGTGAAAAAACCCTCTAATATATTGCACATCTGGGATTAGACAAGCATAAGTGACTGTCACATTTAGGACAGAAATACAGCTTTTTAGTTAGGGTGAAAAAAGCCTCTAATATACTGCACATCTGGGATTACACATGCATAAGTCACTGTCACATTTATGACAGAAATACAGCTTTTTGGTTACTGGGGTGAAAAAAGCCTCTAATATACTGCACATCTGTGCTTACACATGCATAAGTCACTGTCACATTTAGGACAGAAATACAGCTTTTTGGTTACTGGGGTGAAAAAACCCTCTAATATACTGCACATCTGTGATTACACGTGCATAAGTGATTGTCACATTAAGGCTAGAAATACAGCTTTGGCATACTGGGGTGAAAAAACCCTCTGATATACTGCAGATCTGTGATTACACATGCACTGTAACATTTAGGACACAAATACAACTTTTTGGTTAGGGTGAAAAAAAAAACAAATATACTGCACATCTCTGATTACACGTGCATAAGTGATTGTCACATTTAGGTCAGAAATACGCCTTTTTGGTTACTGGGGTGAAAAAAGCCTCTAATATATTGCACATCTGGGATTACACGTGCATAAGTGAGTGTCACATTTTGGGCAGAAATATGCTATTTTGGTTACTGGGGTGAAAAAA